>NC_082639.1:79895000-79980000 GCF_028023285.1 Balaenoptera ricei | reverse complement strand
GCAATTAGTCACCACCCCACGGCGCTGCTGAGGACAGCATGGCAGCAGACTCGCCAGGCCCGAGAGGAAGAAGAGGCTTTGCACTGCTCTCCAGACAACTTTTCAAACAACAAGAGAGGATATTTGAGCACATTAGGTTCCATGTCTTCCTTCTGGGTGCCCACCCTTCACATTATTCAACCAACCTAATACATAAACATATTTTTAACACAATATTAACCTGTTCTGTGTGTGTTAAAAAGACCAACTGCAGCTTTTTTCTCTCCCACTGTCCAAAGTAGGTGTTTCCCTATCCCGTAAAAAGCAAAACAAACGAACAGAAAAACCCTTTCCCCACTCACAAATTGTCCCCCTGATGTGTGCCTTCGGTCTGTCTCATTACTTTTGCATCTTGCTACTATGTTCTATATTTGCTCAGAGCCACTGGGTGCTAAGGAATTTGGTCTGCTGCTCCTCCAGGGAAGTTTGGTGAGCTGGTACAAGGAGGTGATAAACAAGGCCATAAAACACAGGGTAAATGAAAAAGATACATAAACTTCCTGATATTTCTTTTTTTTTTTTTAACATCTTTATTGGAGTATAATTGCATTACAATGTTGTGTTAGTTTCTGCTGTATAACAAAGTGAATCAGTTATACATATACATATATCCCCATATCTCCTCCCTCTTGCGTCTCCCTCCCACCCTCCCTATCCCACCCCTCTAGGTGGTCGCAAAGCACCGAGCTGATCTCCCTGTGCTATGTGGTTGCTTCCCACTAGCTAGCTATTTTACATTTGGTAGTGTATATATGTCCATGCCACTCTCTCACTTTGTCCCAGCTTATCCTTCCCCCTCCCCATGTCCTCCTGATATTTCTTAACATGTTCTGTAACATACTGTATGTAGTGCCTATGTATATGTGCACAACAAAATAAGCCTGGTAAAATATAATTAATTGGTGTGCATGCTTTAATAGGAATTCTTCTCCATCAGAAGAAACCTAGAATGGAAGGCCAGAAAGAACCCAGGAGAGATGAAGACTTTATTGACTAAATGCCATGTCTCTGTAGGGGCAACAGCAAGGCTGTTGAGGTGAACAAATGAAGCTTCATCAGGGACTTAGTGTCCTTCTGTAGTATTACCTAAGAATGTTGCCATCTTATATTTCTGAAGCACTTTATAGTTTACAAAGGACGTTTGGAATTCCTTTTCTCATTTGATCTTGCCTTGGCTTTAGTCAAGGATGCCTGCTCAGTTAGAAACGTGTTCAGTGAGTATGTACACAGCTGGAGAATGTGACCCAACACATGCCACCTTGGCCTGTAAGCTGGAGTTTTAAAGAGGCAGAATCATATTGATGAGCTGGTGCCGGTATTATGCACCATTCAGCTGGACATTAATTTCTGATAGGGTCATAACTGGGAAAAACTGCAGATTTTACTGGCTACTCTTTTTTAATGTTATTAGGGGGGTTTTCCTCCTTGAATTTTATAAGCACAATGTGTCTTTTAAAACAATTAAAAAATAATATAGAGCCCTGGGATTTGATGTAAAATTGCATATTTGTGACCGCAGTGGCCCTGGTTTTCAACTACCCTGTAACACGGAAAGCAAACCCAACTGGAAAGGAGGCAGAGGTGTTTCTCTGCCACATCGCAGGCATATGAAATGAGGTTCTTAATTGAATACCAGAAATGATATAACTTGGAAATTTAACCAAAGATATTTTCCATCAGTGAGACCATTTTAAAACACTTTATTCATTTTTCAGATCTCTTTCTTTTCCCAACGTCACATTTATAGTCTGGTAGAGGGGCACAATTGGAAAATTATCTATATATAAAAAAATGAAATTTAAGATATAAAAATTCCGCAATTCTGATAAATTTTATGTTCACTCTTTCCTTGATCTAAATAGAGTATTCTAAAAATATTACCCATATAGGAGACATTTTTTTTTAACATCTTTATTGGAGTATAATTGCTTTACCATGGTGGGGGACACATTTTTATATACATGTTATTTTTGTTTAGAAATTGTGAGCTAGTGAAAAGTGAAAATGACCTTGACTATTGTACTTATTTATTGATAGAAATAATAGCCTTTTAATATCTGGATTCAAATATCTTCTCTACTAATCACACAACTTTCATAAATTTCAAAACAAGGATTTGGATTGAATGAAAACAGGAAGCTGGTGCTTCCTATGTGCCCCCTGTATTTGTGTTCATATGGAATATTTATGCAATATTCTGACTTGGCTTTAATCTATAATTCCTGGCTATTTCAGTTGCAACTATAATTTTTAGATTAATCGTTATGATTTTGGTAAGGTATACATGAAAAGTTTTATGTCCATGCTTGAAAGGAGGATCATTAAACATTCATTACCACTCAAATTAGTTGTCATGTGCTATATAACAGTAACCCAATATCATCTCACTAATTTAGGTTCAGCAGCAAGTGAACAGCAATATATAGCTCATATCAGTAGAGTAATTTTTGTTGGAGAACAGAGAGAGATGATTTTAAAACCCATTTGACATATTTATGTTGACAAATTATTTAAAGAAGTTACTGCTTTGTCAATAAACATGTTTGTATATTGGAATAGGATTGTGTTTGGATTTACTTCTAGCTGTTTAATTATTCTATGACTGTGAAAAACAGTGCTTATTCATATGGTTATGAGTAAAAAAATAGAAAATACAAAGGTTGAGATGTTTTAGTCTTTTGCAGACACCTAACCTTGCCAAGAAAAAGCACTTTTCATTTTTGTGAGCAGGCATTGAAATCTTGCTTTTTCAATGAAGCTAGATTGTATAATTTGTTAGTTTTCCCCATATGGTAACAAATTATCCTTAAGGAAAAAAAAAGCAAAAAGTAAAAGAAGAAATGGATTTTTATAAATGTTGTGGGTGAACATATATAGAGATGTCTCTTCAACTCACTTAGGAAAGATGTGAAGTGAAAATTAATAAATATAAATATATTTCAGTGTAAAAAACATTTTGCTTTTTTCTTTCAAATACCTTGGTATGCCAGTTCACTTATGTGAAGACATTAGGACAGCCACATGGTTCTTTTGATCACATATATGAATCATTCCATAATCCTCAGTAATTTAAATTGGTTCTTTTTCCATAGAAAGAAAACCCCATAAATTTGATTCTGATCTCACCTAACTTTAGAGCTTTCTGTCTTAAAGAGTCAAATTGTAGCTGATGAAGACATTTTGCATTTTTCCACATCGCATCTGGCTTCATTATGATGGTTTATTTTATTTAATTTTTTTTCTGCACAGAGGAGAGGAAAAACATATAGGTCCATGAATCAATCTAGATAATGGGGAAGGCTGAATGTAATAAATAATACAGTAGCAACCCTAAACTAATGAGCTGTTGCTAAGGTACATTTTATAGGCTCATCCTCTATATAAAAAGTCACTAATAACCCCTTGGTGTAATCAGATGATAAAGCTTTGCCATAAGGCAACACCTGTGCAATTAGAACTGCAGATTCTTTTGCACGTTTCATTAATTTCAGGATTTTGTAAAGGCACAATGACGACACTAATAATCTAGTCTACTTGACTCCATGTCTACCAGAAACAAAGTGTCTAATTAGATAAAGGTAATTAATTAGAGATAAATGGAGCTAATCTGGCTCAGTTAACACTAATTCTCTGAATTAAGACATTTTGGGACACCTACTGTCCCGCTGACTTTGATATTTTGCATTAAGACTAGGTTCTAGAGGAATCAGAAAATACTGGCATTTGAGAATTGAGCAGTCTTTTGATGGCACATTTAGGCATCTGATGTTGAAGGAGAGTTTTCTTTCATATTGTGCTATTTCACCACCTTTCTATTGCTGCTTGAAGAATTCACTTTGTAGTTATTCCAATCTGTGTTAGTCTCCATATAAATTTTAATAACCTTTGCTATCATTTTTATTATCTGTCTAGCCCACCAGTGGAAGAAAATTGCAAGTTGTTCCCTCTTAAATAAAGACTTAATTGTTACATTAAGGAAACGTCAAGACTCATCAGCCTATATCTTAAAACCCTGATCCTTTAAAGAGAACAAACACCTAAAATTCTGATCCTTTAATTCTGATTCTTTAAAGAGAACAAACCTCTGCTTTGCCGTGTTGGACTGAAGATTCAGTGATGTGGGGGGAAGAGCATGGACTTTGAAGTCGAAAGACCTGAATTCAAATTTCTGCTCTCTTACTAAATGAGTGCTCTTAGGAAGATGCTTAACTTTCCTGAGTTCCTTTGTAAAATGGAAATAATACTAACTTTACAGGGTTGTCATGAACAATGAATGTTGTAAAGGTTGGTAATTATACCTGTTAGGCTGAGATTGAACACATAACCTAGCACCATATCTTGATTGACTGTAAGATTAAGTGTCAAAAATGTTAACATTTTTGGGACTTCCCTGGTGGTCCAGCGGTAAAGAATCTGCCTCCCAATGCAGGGGATGTGGGTTCAATCCCTGCTCAGGGAACTAAGATCCCACATGCCGTGGGGCAACTAAGCCGGCACACCACAACTACCGAGCTCACGCTCCTCAACTAGAGAGCCTGCGTGCCGCAAACTACAGAGCCCACGCGCTCTGGAACCTGCGCGCCACAACTACAGAGCCCATGCGCCCTGGAGCTGGCACTCCACAACTAGAGAAGAGAAAACCCACACACCACAACCAGAGGGAAACCTGCACACTGCAACGAAAGATCCCACATGCCTCAGCGAAGATCCCACCTGCCGCAAATAAGACCTGATGCAGCCAAAAAAAAAAGTTGCATTTTCATCTTGACCCCATGATAATCTTTGGGCTACATTTATACATGCAGCAAGGGAGAGATGAAGAACCTTCTCCCAAATAGTGAAATTAGGAAACAATCCTCCAAATTCTTTATCTGTCTCGGTTTTTTTATACTGCTGTAATTAGCCCTCTTGGCAAGTTGTTCCACCGTCCACAAGGAATGGACAGTTTGCCCCTGAATTGGACTCTGGGATGTATGTAGCTTAATATGAAGTGGGTGTTTGAATCTTTCTTCTATAATTTCTCTGGGCTATGCCCTTTCTTCTTTCTGGTCTCTGTCCTCACGTTTCTGGTCTACTCCTAGATTGCTCTAATAGTCTCCTAATATCCCTGCTTTCATTTCTTTCTCCTATAATTCAATGTCCTGTAATTCACTGTCACCAACTTAGTCTTCCTCACAGAGCACTTTCCTCATTTTCTCTCTTGTCAAGATCGTAAGAAGATTCCTCGTTAAATTGAGACTATCATGCAGGCAGTCATAGCATCTACATCTGGTCCATATTATTTATCCAGCCTATCTCCTGCCCTCCCTTGCCAGTGATGCCCTTCATTCCAGGCAAGCCGGGCTTACTGTTCTTCACCACTCTTACCTTTCCTTTTATGCTCTTGTCTCTACCTGAAAACCTCTCTCCTCTTCTTTCAAGACTTATTTCAAATCCTGCATTTCCCCTGAGGCCTACCTTGACAACTCTGGCCTACCAAGAGCATTCTCATGTCTGAAGGCCCACGGCAGCTCTCAATGGCACCACACTGATGAGATGTCTTAGGTCAGGAACCGTATCCTATTCTCCTTGTGTGCAAGGCAAACCTTGCCCGCCATCCTCTTCCCCCAACCTTCACACGGTGTGACCCTCCAGGAAACAGAACAAAACAATATACATGTAACTTATCTGTGAGGTGTGGCTTGGCCTGGGCCTTGGCTAGTCAGGTCTACACGACTTCTGAAGTAACCCTGGGGCTCTTTGCCCACTTTGGGTTTGGTTCAGCCCTGTGTTGAGCCTTCCTGTTTGGAGAAAAGATTACCTTGATGAGAGGCTTGACTGTAGTCCCTCAGGTTTTGTGTCTAGCTTGTGGGGTATTAGGATTTTATAACATGCAGTGAGGGAATGCCAGGAAGTGACTTTTAGTATTTCATGACAATTAGAACATCTAGCAAGCAGTGATACTACTTCTCCAGCAAACATTTCAGAAAGGGCTGAGTGAGCATGGGCTGGATTAGCATTCATTAGAGACCTTTAATGGAGCTTCCTGGTGAATTCTCTATGTAGGAGGTTTTCCATGCAGAGTCCATGCCAAAGAAATTGAAACTTGTATGCATTAGATGCCCAGGTGGACTGATTGTGGTTGTTGATTCTGAGCTTAGCTGTGTGATATGCTTTGCCCAATGAGACAGTAGCAAACATGTAACAGACACAGACTTAAAAAATGCTTGGGTACCAGAGCTTGCTCTCTGGTGGCTCTTGGAAACCTGATCAGCCCTGTGAATGAGCCCAGGCTAGCCAGCTGGATTGTGACCGACATGTGGTCTAGTATCTCTCTTTCCCCAGCCAAGAGCCAGCCAACCCCAGGAGTCACATGTCTTAGCTGACAGCAGCTGATTACAGACACATGTGAGTCCAGTTGAGACCAGCAGAACGATACACAGAATTGAACTAAATAGTTACTGAATTAAACCTTACGTTTTGGAGTCATTCAATACACAGCAATAGATAACTGACACATGGGTGTAGGCTATTTCACTGCCTCAACTCAGAAGAAACCCAGCGGACATAAAATGTTTGGTCTCCAATCTTGGAAGATATATACGCGGAAGCATGATGGTACCTTCAAGAGATATAGAGAAGCAAAGAAGCCGTCTCAGTCTTAGGAAGTAAGAAAATGGGTTCAGTTTTTGTCATTTGGGGTTGGTACAGATCAAAGCTCAAGTCAAGACTTCTAGAGAGGTGTTAGTTAGGCTGGAGTTGAAGATCTGTATGCGAGGGACAGCTGAAGTTATAGGATAGGATGAGAATACAGAGAAAGACAACCTGGGGACAAAAATTGGTGGGATTCCTACTGTTAATAGCCTGTTTGGAAAGAGACAAAGGAGTCAGAGAAGGAGCGCCAGAGAGTCAGGAAGCCCAGAATTGTGCAGTGGAAGCTCAGGCTGGGAGAACTTCAAGAAGGACTGAGTGGTCAGCAGAGCCAGTTACTAGAAAGGGCAAGCATGGCAATAATAACGACTGATAGTTGAAGCGTAGTTTATAGTTTACAAAGCCCATTTACATCTCATCTCAATCTAGTGTTATAGGTAGATTCAGGGCCATTATCACACGCATTTTGTAGATGACAAAACAGGCACAGAGCCATTAAGTACTTTACAAATATTACCCATCTGGTAAGATGGCAAATTCCCAATGTCTTAAAACGCGTTCTGAGAGACCACTGGAACTGTAGTTGAATCTGGCAAGAGGAAAATCAGCAGCAGCCTTGAAAGAAGCAGTTTCAGGAGAGCTGGGGGTAGGGAGGATAGTAGTTGGGTAGGATCAAGATTGCATGGAGATGATATAGAGGATATGCGAGGTAAGGAACAGAACACTGTTGACTTGATAGGAACTTGAGGGGATGCCAGGTTTGAAAGGAAGGGAAGGGCAACAAAAATGAGTTTGCAGATAGAAGGAGAGGGAGAAGTGGAACATCAAAGCAAGAGAGAAAATTTAAAAAGGGAAGACAAAAAGAGAATAAAAATAAAGAGAAAGTAAATGAGAGAAAAAATTTAAAAGCAGTTCCTGAAGGTATAAATGCCAGTATCTCTAGGCGAGCACAGGTGAAGAAAGGGCTTAGACTCAGGAGGGGCTGAGAGACTGGTGGGAAGGAGAAGAGAGGGAGATGACAGGCAGAGATTTTTAAGGTAGAGAGGAGGGAATCTTCAAATCCTGAGATAACTTTCACTCCAGGAAGAGCAGTTTGCCATCTCAGGGAGTGACATGCATCTACCTCTATGATGAGACAATTGAAAGATGTCTGGAACTGCCTTCATGAAGCAGATTGTCCTTCCCAGCAGAGATATTTAATCTTGTGATGGAAAAAAAGTTTTCTTACGATAAGGCCCCTGAATGACTACTGTGTGTGTGTGCGTGCATGTGTTCATGTGCGTGTGTGCACACTGGGCAAGAGAGAGGAAGTCTGGGATCTGGGAGACAGGGCCCAGAAAGTAAGGGGCATCAAACTAGTTAGTTATTCACTGCTTTGCCTGGGACCCAGGGAGGTCCTGAGAGGTGAGCAGATGCCCTCTAACATGGAGGAGATCCTGATAAAAAACACCTTCGTACCCAGTTCTTGGAAGTTTATCATCATGACTACCTTCCAGTGACTCAAGGCTTCTGATTACTGCTTCAAGACAGGTGCTTCTGGGAGGAGTAGCCCACTACATCTTAGGGTTTACTGGACTTCCTGAGAACAACTTTTGTTATATGATGAGGATGAGGACAGACAGGGAAGAGCTTGCCTCTGGATGTAAACAGAATATAGAAAGAGAACAGAAATCACCCAAGCCTACTACACTCTTCACATCCTACTGCTCATGCGAGAAGTTCTGTGCATGCTCCCAAATCTCTCTCACCTTAACCCCCAATACCAGCATAATCACAACTACTCTCTCCAGATGCCTCTCTGCAAGGTGCCTGGTACATCGCTGGTGCTCAATAAATATATGGATGAATGAGTGAATAGCTTCTCAACTGGTCTGTTCATTCAGGTGTGGTCCCTGCAGCCCATTTGTCAGCATGCTGCTTTCCTAATAATCCTTCTAAAGCCCAGTTTGATCTATTTAAAATCTTTCATGGCACCATGTTACTTAGAGGATCAGGTCCAAACTACTTAGTTTGGAATACAAGGTCCTTTGTGATACAACTCCTACAGCCTCTCCCCTACCCAATCTGGCATCTCACAGAAAGTCCCACGTGTGCAGGTGCACATTGACACCGCCCCCCCCCAGACTCAATCCAACCAGACTGAACTGCTTCTAGGTCCATGTTCTCCTGAGATGTTTATACTATACGTTGTCTGAGTTGTTCCTTCCTGGAACACTATCTACCCTATCATGTGTCCACCTGGTAAACGTCTACATGTCCTGTCAAGGTCAGTTTAAATGACTCCCTCCTCAATGAAGCTTTCATGAGTTCCTAAACTGAGGTACCAGTTTCTTATAATTGCCCTCCCTGTATCTAGCTCTGTAATTGTACCAGTCACAACTGAATGGCATTTATTTGTGGGCATGAATATCTCTCCACCATTGATATCTTATCATCATGAACACTTAGATCTTGTCATTATATCTTCATACCAGGCATCTAATATGCTCTTAATAAATGTTTAATTGAGAATTTAGACTGAGACTGCTTAAGGCCAGATTCCTTTTCTTCTCCCTTTTTGCAAAAAATTGTCCTGGTATAGCATTATCTCAGTTACTTTCTTTGTAAAATAAGAGCATAAGTAAAACTATGAGTCTTTTTTAGATTGTCTAGCTGAACATCTGGCCCCAGAGCGAAACCCTCCAAAGGGCCATCCGCTTCCACTCTCTGCCTCTGGAAATGCCCTCAAGCCACATGTCTAGTGCCTGGGAGGGTGCAGCAGGTACCTGCACCCTTCCCCCTGCAAAGGCTGTTGGGCAGAAGGCAGCCTTTGTTTCTCCCAGGAGTGTGCTTGGACATTTATTTGCATCTGGCCTTGGAGGGGCAGGCAAGTGAGGCCCACTAGAAAAATGCGCCGTAACTGTGAAGATCCTACCCACGACATCATTTCTGCTTCGCCTTGTCTTGGAGGCTTTCGTTTGCTGTTCGCTTCCATTATTTCCAGGCGGGCTCCCTTGTGATGTAAGTTCAGTCTGTTATCTGGCCCACATCCAGAGAGTTTACAGACACAACTATTTTCTAAAGCAGCCCAACAAGATGTCGCCAGAATAGAATCTCTATCCTTAAAGACAGGAGTAAGTTTTCCATTCACCTCTAGGTTTCCTAAGAAGCTAGAAGGCTGGCTTTGATGTGACCTACATATTCTACTGCCTCTTTAGGAAGGCGTGCTCATTCTCCACATTATTCACAGAGACAGTCAGCTTTTCAAATGGGACACTGAAGCAAAACAAATAGCACAGGGGTAGACAAATGTCAGCAACCACTGCCGTCAGCCTGGCAAGATCAAGTTCTGAATTCTCTTCCACGGGGCAACTTAATCCCTCTTACATCTGAGAGTGAAGTTACCGAAGGGAGCAGAATCCTAGCTACCTAATCAAACTGTGTGCTAGGAGCCGAAGCCACTGCTTCCTGGATGATTGCCACAGAACCAGGTTCTTTCATCCATCCTAGTACAGACATGTGCTTCAGTGAGCAGCAAGTGTCTTCCCCATTGGGGTGGACTGACATTATCAAGGGCCAAGTTTTAAAGGACAGAAAATGCCTGAATCTTGAAACCTGCTGAGACAACTGAGTCAAGGCCCCGAACACTAGATTAGGGCTCAAACGACCTTTTGGTTTGGGTTTAACAATTTTTTTGTCATGTCCTGTCAATTATTATAGAGGACCTGTGACTCAGTTATATCCTATTACGAAGTGAATATTCCTATTGAGCTATTGGTTATTTAACAAGACACACACATCTGGCAGAAACAAAGGGTTTATCTGAAATATTTCTTCACGGAGAAAAAATACATTCTCTTTCTAGCACGCTGAAAGAGTTCACATAAGTATTCTTCTCATAGGCCGGCCAAGGAAGGGAAAGCATTGTTGTGAGAGAAATTTAACTGCATTGCAGTTGCCAAATATTTAATACTTTAAAGAGGAAGTTCTAAAATTTAATAGTTGATTTTATTATTACTCTTTGGATATAATTAACTAGGGATGCACTTTAAACTGCTCTGTTCTGGCTATTGAAATGGATTTTATGGTTTACACTGGGGGAAAAAAAAATTCGGTCAGACCACGGGCTGCTCCCTTGGTGCGCATTATTAGAGTCTTCTTAGAGACAAGCAAGCAATTTTGCTGTCATTGGTCTTGTTCAAATAGAGTATGTTTACCTATGCAATACTCTTGGGAAAGGGTGTCAAAAAAGGATCACCAGTTAGCGGCTGACATAGCTCCTGCATACATGTCGAAAAAGCTCCTCAAATAGCAAATGAGCACATATATTTCATTTTTTATGTGGCTGATAAAATGTTATATCATTAAGTGAAAAGAACATATTTGTCCCTCCAAGTTCAGTTTAGACCTCACTTTCACTTCTAATACAAATGAGGGCCTTGCGGCTCCACAGAGCGTGCTCTATAGACACCAAACAGCCGTTCAAGACTCGAGGGAAAGCAGGTCTTTACACACGGAACGCCAACTCTTTTATGGGCTGTCGGGCATATTTCCCATCAGTTCCCAGATATTGAAGTACTAAGTGGGCTACACTGAAAGCTGAGTCTTTCTGAATGTTTAACTTCGTGTTGTTATATTTCAAACGCCAAATTCTCCTCTCTGCTCCATCAAATCTACGCGTCCATTCACTTGTTTATTCAACAAATAAATATTGAACAACAAATGACAAATATGCAACAGGCACTAATCTGGGCTCTTGCAAAACAGTGTACAAAACAAACAAGGCGCCTGCCCTCAAGGAACTTACAGTCTTGTGAGGATGATACATGAATAAGGAAGCAAAAAATCTGATCACAAATCAGAAATGCTATGGAGAAAGATTTAGTGCTGAAGTCAGAGAGAACTTCAGCACTAAATCTTGGTTTTCTCATGTATAAGTTGTAAATAATGAGACCTACTATATAGAGTTTGAAGGTTAAGTGAAACAAGACAGTGTAGATACATTTCTTGATGCTGTGCTCAGTATGAGGCAGGAGATCAATCATATAATTGAATACATGGGGAGGGTCTGTGGTGTGTTTGTCGGTGACTTGAAGATTGGGTAAGGGTTCCCCAGGGCTGAAATTCAGCCTTCACATTTTAAGGCCATGTCATAGAGAACTAGGAACTAGTCATTCTTGCCATTTATTTGGAAGCATAAGCATGACAGTTTACCAATTAGTTTCTCCTGAAGTATTCACCTGGTGTTTTGCTTACAAATTCTTTCAGCTCCTTTGAATGGCATAGTTGTCCTTGGGGGCCTTTTCAAGAAACCTCTCACAGTAGAGACATACCCTCTCACTCCAGTTTTATTGGAAGTGTAGATTCTTTTATAAAGCACCTGATTCCTAGGGTTCTTTTTCACCTCCTGAGATCTAGAGAGATCCTTGACTTGGGATATCCTACTTACCAGAGATCTATTAACCATTTGCTATGCATCCAGATTTAATTTAATCCTTAAACAGCCTTGTGAGGTGTGTATTATCATTTGCATTTTTTAAAGATGAAGAAACAGGAGCTCAAGGAGGTTAAGTAGGTTGCTCAGGGTTATAAAGCTAAAAAGTGATATAGACAGAATTATTTTATTAATTCATTTATTGAGTACCTGCTATGTTCCAGGCCTATCCTGGGGTGGGTGGTAATGATATACCATTGAAGGAACATATGGAGAAAATGGACAGTTAAATAAGAAGTGTGAGGGTGCTGTGAAGGAGAGACAGAGGAGAGGGAACATGTGACAGGGGGACCTACATTTGTAGGCTTCTGTGAGGAACACCTTTGAGATTCAAAGGATGATGTAGGCAAAAGAGTGTTTGGGGCGATGCGTGGTCCTAGGCTGGGGGACAGACTGTCCTAGGCAGGTGGAACAGCGTGTACAAAAGCCCCGAGGCAGAAAAGAAATGATGTGTCTTCAAGGAACTGCAAAAAGGTAATTGTGCTTGGACTTTAAAGACCGAGGGAGACTGACATAAGATGAAGATGTTGAGGAAGGTTAGGGACCAAATCACACAGGACCTGGTTGGCTTCGTTAGGGGTATGGACTGTATCCTAATCTCAGTAAGAAGTCATTAAAGGACTTTAAGCTGGGAAGTGATTTAATCTCATATGAAGTTTTTTAAAAGAGCATACTGACTGCTCGTGGAGAATGGAATGAGAAGGGGGACAACTGAAAATCAGGAAGACTAATTAGGAGGCTGTTGCAATAGTCTAGATAGAAAATAATGGTAGTTTAGGGTGGTGGAGACAGAGAGTAGTGAATGGATTCAAGAAATTTTAAAGAGGTAGACCTTTTGATTGAATCATTTGGGATGCTTGCAATTTCAACTAATAGAAACTGACTTAGAGAATAGAATGAATTTATTGACTATTGTAACTGTAATATGCGGAGGTAGGGCTGGGTTCAGGCGAAGCTCAATGAAGTCTCCCTGGGACTGGTTTCTGACTCTCTGCTTTACCTTCTGCCATATATGCTTTACCATAAGGGGCCTACCCTTATGCTCCCGAGGTGGCTGCCAGCAGTTCCAAGGCTACATGCTTCTTCTCTTGCATCCTGTTTGGAAAAGAGAGTATCTTTTTGTTCCAGCATTCCCAGCAAACACCTCGTCTCACTCTGATTGGACCAACTTAAGTCTCATGTACATTTCAGAACCAGTTATTGGGACTCACTCAGAAGATGGAAGGCTCTGACTGACTGAACCTGAGTCATGAGCTCTGCTCCTAGAGCTGTGGGGTCAGCTTTCCTGAAATCATGTGGTTCAGCAAGTGGAAATGGAGAAGGGAGAAGGGAGGAATATATGCTGGGAGCCAGTTAAGGTCTTCTCTGTTAATGGGTTGAAAGTCAGGTTTTAGGGAAATGAGGGTCAAGGATGCACTATGGTCATATTGCTCATTTAGATGGGGAGCAAGAGAGGCAGGTTTGTGGAGGAAGATGATGAGTTCAGGTGTGGTTGCAGAGCCTGAGAGACATCCAAACAGAGATGTCTGTCAGGAAGTTGGATGGGCCAGACTATAGCTCAGAAAGGTGGTCCTGGCTGAAGACAGAATGAATGACCTGTTGTTGTGTGTTGTTGACTGACCTGATCCCAAAACTTGTGACCTTAATCTGAAGGCATATTTTACATCATTTTTGAAATCTGTTTGATTCCCACAGGAACTTTCAGTGCAGGGGATGTTTAATCACATAGTAGTTATATATTATATATATTCTTTTAGTGCTTACACCTATTGCTTTCCCATTTTATAGAGGTGAAAACTGGGGCATAGAAAGGTTACATTGAAGCTCCTAATGCTAATGAAGAGTAGCCAAGAACGTCTGGCTCCAGAGCCCTTAATCTCTGTACATACTATTCTGCTCTAGCTGTGGAAACAGGAGGGGGATGGCTAAGATGGTCACTTAGTCGGGTTCTTACACGAAGCAATATGGTTGCCCTTCAATTCCTGCTGGTATGCTGGTCTTTGGAACTGAACTGCTTCTGAGGGGGCACAGCCCTAGAGGTGAGCATTCCAGTTTGTGGTGATCATCTTGGACCCCAGCATGGCAAGTGGGGATAGGAGCATTCATTGTCAGAGATGTGAAACAGCTGAGCAAACCAAATGACATGAAGGTTTTTTAAATGAGGGTATTATGATAGGGGATTCTGGGCCTCTAGAACCTTCTTTTGCCCCATTCTTGCTAAATCCTCATTCTTCTAAACCACTTTTGACAGCACAACAGAATTGGGAAAGGCTGAAGTGAGAGTGTATGCTTCTCTGACTTTTTCCTTAAGCAAAGTAGAAATGATAGTTCTTTTCTGTCACATCTTATTTTCTGTGCCTCTTTGTTCCCATTAGAATGGATAATTAAGAACTAAGGATAAATCCTCTTTTTTGTTTAAAAACTCTTTTTCCACCGAAGCATAATATCCATAGTTTTTCCTCCCCGATGAATGATATAAACAAGCAAGCGGAAAACAATCCCACACCGTGTATTGAATAAGCAAACCTCTGAACTATCCACATTATTTAGTGAGAGGATTTTTTTTCCCCTGAATCAGATGTTGATCATAATGGTCAAAATAATCCTTGGCACTTTCTCTAAGCTTGCTCATTATCATTCAATATGTTCAACAGAATTATTAAATTTAAAATAATATGGTGCACCTGGTTGAGATGACGGTGAGAGATTTGGCTTCCTGTCTGTTCGTTAAGGATGAATTCAGCCCAAGGGTGTACTATGAACTTGGCAAATAGCATTATAATAGTGAGAGAATATTGCCTATTGGGTAGCAGGAGTTGATGATTAAATTTAAGTGTGTACTGTCCACATAAAACAAATAATGCTCTTTTTTTTAAACTTTTACTGTGAACATTCATCACCGGTGCTGAAGATGCGCAGTTGCTAATTATTGTGTTTTTAACTTGTAATATACTGTAAATTTTATATAATACTACTGTGACCTTATACAGAATAGAAAAGATGACAGGAGGCCTATAATTATTGTATGGGGAAGAAATGCCTGTAATTATCTACTATTTTTAGGACCAGTGTGCATGGCCTCTTAATTTACATAAGCTTTAGACATTCACACATTTTCTGTCTTTGCTTGTGGATGATAAATTTTGCTCAAATGAAATCAGAAGACATACCGTTAGATGAGGAGTTAGCCGACTGGGAGCTTGATTACAATGAACAACACAAGCTTTGGTGCCAGCTAAAAAAGGGGGCATTTATTTGGATGGGATTTGTTTAAGGCAAGATTCAAAACATTAAAAAAAACACACCATATTACTATATTGGGCCTGATAACGTGTGATTATTTTTTAGAGAACTGGTTAAATTATCTTGTGGAAAAGCATTAACCTAACAAAGAGAAAACCTCTAGGATATTTATCACATGGAGGGTGATTATGACAGCATGTTCTTATTAGAGATGAATATTTTGTGCTCATTAAGGTTACCCCCTTGAGTGCTCAAGGATGCAAAGTGCATTGCAGTGAAGTACTATAATTCTATTGTCCTGTGACCAGTTGCTGTTGGCTGGGAGGGTTTCATTCCAAATTAAGGGGCCTCTCTAAAAGACCCAGACCTGGCAGGGCCTGTATTTGAGTCACTGGGCAAATGCAAGAGACTGGGAAGTTTTCAATTCAAACACTCCAGGGATTTATCTGCAAGAATTGAGAGTGGTATCAAGAACCCTCTGGTCTCCCAGTGAGGGATAGTAGGTGGGAAGGGCGTGGATGGACTTGGTCCCTGAGAAGCCCCACTTGAAGGAAATACAGTACAGGAGATTCTACACCAAAACTATAGGCAAACTCAAACTCAACTCCCTACTTTATGAAGGGGTTTTTCACTATAAAAATAATTTTAAATGATTTCCCCCAAAATAGCAAGTTTTCCCAAAGCACATAACAGGTAACTGTTTTGTCTTATTCACTTCTTAGAAAATGATTTTTACTTTTATTAGCTTACTGGAAATTACACATATGCAATTAAATTTAAAAGGCTGCATATGATTGTTAAAAAATATCATAAGAAAGATGAAACTTCACCCCAACCCCTCCCTTTCCCTCAAATTTTAGAATCTAAAGTATGGCAGAAAAGCAAGTTAAAAGTTTGGTTGGTTGGTTTATTGGGATTTTAAATGACCATGTAATAGATAATCCAAATGATCAAGAGCTGGTAGGATGTTTAGGTATGCATCATGTCCAAAGGCTCAGAGCCCGTAGTATTCCTAACTATATCATACTCATGGGCTAGTCAGTCTAAGTTTTTGCAAAATATGTATCTTTAAAATACAAGGACTGGGACTTCCCTGGTGGCACAGTGGTTAAGAATCCGCCTGCCAATGTAGGGGACACGGGTTCGAGTCCTGGTCCGGGAAGATCCCGCATGCCCCGGAGCAACTAAGCCCGTGTGCAACAACTACTGAGCTCGTGTGCTACAACTACTGAAGCCTGTGCACCTAGAGACCGTGCTCCGCAACAAGAGAAGCTACCACAGTGAGAAGCCCGCGCACTGCAACAAAGAGTAGCCCCCGCTCTCCACAATTAGAGAAAGCCCGCGTGCAGCAGCAAAGACCCAGCGCAGCCAAAAATAAATAAATAAATATTTTTTAAAAAATAAAATAAAATATAAGGACACTTTTTAAAAACTATAATCACAATACTATTACTACACCTAAAAAAATTTAACAATTCCCTAACACCATCAACTATCAAGTCAGTGTTCAGATTTCTCTGATTACTTATAATTTTTTCTGCCTTTGGTTTATTATTATTATTATTATTATTATTATTATTATTATTATTACATTTCATTTGTTTGAATCAGGATCCAGAGAAGGTTCACGTATTGCTTGGTGATTAAGTCTCTTAATCTATAGGCTCCTCTTCCCGTTCTTTTTTTCCCCTTTGTAAATTATTTGTTATAGAAACCCATTCATTTGTCCTGTAGAGTTTCCATATACTGGACATCATTACTAATTGCATCCTTGTGGTACCATTTACCATATTCCTCTGTCCCCTGTATTTCCTATGAGCCACTTGTTAGATCTAAAATTCAATTAAATTCAGATTTAGATCTCTGGCAAGACTGCTTTATAGATGGAATTGTGTTCTATCAGTAGACACATAATGTCTACCTCTTTTTTTGTGTCTCTCTATTTGTGATGTTAGCAATTGTTGACTATCATAGTTTAAATCCATTATTAAATTATTAAATTAATTAATAAATTATTAAATCCATTATGAGAATTGCAAAATGGTGATGATTCTATCATTTCATTACCATTTTTTAACTAGACTACTTCTATAGTAAGAAACATTTCTTCATCAACTGTTTGGTTACCCAGAATACGACTGGTCTGACCAAAATTCCATTTGCAGGCTTCTCTTTCTTTGTGGAAAAAAATCTTGGAGTTTTGTAGATGTAGAAATCTTCGAGGGTTTTCAGTGAGTTGCTGGAGTGTAAACATCAGCCTAGCGAATAGGTCCCTTCCACACACTCGGACCATCATGTATTCTCCTTGGGGATGATGAATCCAACCCCCTTCTCGCTTTATTTGCCATTATTTCAACCTTTGAAATGGCAACGATTGTTTCTCTGACCTATAGTGGAGTTGCCTTTGTACCTGCCTATCCTTCTATTGGACGTAGATAACTTGAGGGCAAGGTCTCTGTCTGATTCCTTATTTTTTAAATCTTTCATATGCAATGCAGTACTTGACACATGGTAAGAATTCAGTAAATATATGTTGCCTAAGAGAATAAATGAATGGTGAAGTCTTGGGGAAAGCCTTGTTAGTGCCATGCTGTTGGGGGATCATGGGCAGTATGGTCTGGTAGAAAGTATATTAGTCTGGGATTCAGCTGGACTCTGGCTCAAGTCAAAAGTCTTCAACTTTTTGTTATTAGTCAAAATGCCCCCAGTTTCTGGTGTGTAAAATAACACCTACCTACCACTCTCACAAGGTTATTGTCAGGGTTAGCAATCCAGTAGGGAGCTGTGATTTAAGGGCGAGAACTTGGCAGCCAAACAGAGACCAGCATGTGCAGTTAGTCCCCACTATTTTCCTTTCTTCCCTGAGAAGTCATCTGTAAAATTACAGTAACAATATTTGCTTCTCTGGGCTTTGGTAAGAATTAAGGTATGTTAAGTAAACCATTAGTAAAAAAATTTGGGTTATTTTTATGTGAAATTGCTTTGGTAAATTAGAAATACTGTGCAGATTAAAACATTAAAAGTTATGTTTCCCATGACCTTTATATTCTCAGTCTTTGGAACTGTCTTCCTCTTCAAGGTACTTTAGAAGTGATTAAAAAGACGGAATCGTTGTTTTAGTTCTCACCAGCTGAGGCTCGTCATTGTCAGGCCAGGCTGGGTGGCTTGCTTTCTCTGGCCCTGGCACTGGCTGAGAGCTGGCTGGAGGAAAGGCCCCGGATGAAAATGTCCTGGCAGCGAGAACATTAACACCCATGCCTGAGCCAGGAGGTAGGTGTTAATGTCTCTAGCTGGATTCCTAGCAGCGGGGATATTTAACACCTTCCTAGGATCCAGGAACAAGGCACCCTCTCTTCAAACCTAATTTGGCAGGTAAAAGGGAGAGAGGGCATTTCCAGTTGACCAGTTGAAGAAGTACAGAAAGCTCTGTGCCACAAAGACAGAAGCCAGTTATTGAAAGATAAACCCTAAATGGAGAAAGGGTCTTCTTTAATTGGGTTGTCTGGAGTATGACTCTGGTGAGAGTTTCCCAACAAACTTCGCCCAGTATGGGCGGGTGGGGATGTTCGGAAAGTAGTGGCTCTAGGACAGGGTCAAGATGTATAAAGTGCAGGACAGGTTGGAAATCCATGTCAGCATGCAGCCTAAAACATGATATGGTGACCAGCATAGTTGCCTGAGTGATTCTGTTCCCAGGAGGACCAGGAGTTCCTTTCTGGGGGTCAAGGTGTAAATGGGGGAACTCAGAGGAACAAATTCCTCAGGAGGAAGAACAGAGTGCCTCAACCAAGTTGCCCTTTGAAGCTGAGCCCAATTAGCTTGGGTTCAATTTGTAGGATGCTACGGATATCTTAGCCACAAAGTTCATAGTGGAAGTCAGGCCACGCTAAGAATTAAAATTTCCTTTTTTTTTTTTTTCCCTCAGAGTTTGACTGATAGCAGAGGTGAATTTTGACTTAGACTGAGCTTGAAATGTACTTGTTTCCTCTCCAAACCTGAGGCCCATTTGCACAACAAGCAAAAAGACAAGGTAAACAACTTCTGTTTAGACTTTCCAAGGTCTATTTCTCTGGATGACATAGAAAGAACTCTATGACACCACCTCACCCAGGAGTGAACCCAAACACTGGGGATCCTTTCAACATCCAAAAAGGGTCACTTCTTTGAAATGTGATGAATTCCTAGAATGACTTTCTCATTTAAATTACATGGATATCAGAGAAGCCCAGGCCAGGAGGTGAAGCAGAGCAAACTCACAATCTTTAACTACAAAAGAAAATGCATATTTTTGATGAGGCTGCCCTGACTGCCTTCTCAGGCTTAGAATGATGTTTTCTTCCCCTTTTTGCCTACGAGGAATGTTGTAAGTAGGCATAAACAAATGCCTTCATTATTTATCCTAGTCGTGCTGCACTAAATCATTCCATACATGAGAAATTTGTTATTTTGTTTGGCTGGCAATTGCTTAAGCTAATAGCCTATGAGAGTCTTCCTTGGGGTTAGCACTTGGAATTATCCTAGTGCAAGTGAATACCCATTGGACTGAAGGTTGCTACAAAAACTAAAGCCATGAGATTGGGTAAAAAAATCCCTCCACTGCCCTGACTTCTGACACCTTGCAGCCCAGGTTCTATTGTGAATGTAAGGACAATCACCTCTCCACTGGGGCTGTGGCCAAGTGTATTATCACAGAGTCCTGAGTGAATGTCTCTCTTGGAAATCAGACTAATGAGGAGTCTTCTTTCCAAATTTTCTTCAGAGTGATCATCCCTAATATAGAAGAAATGGTAAACAGTAGCAGGTTTTCCAAATGAAAACTTTGGCTTGGTTGATTGTCAAATACTGTGTTTTGTGCCATGCTGAGCTGTCATTGAACACTCTGTCACCACATCCCTTTCATGAAATTCCCAGAGACTAAGCTAGAGATCCAGATGGAGTGGACATCTAGCCATCTCTCCCCAAACCAGCAACATTCCTGATTCTCCTGCTTCTGTCAATGGCACCATTGTCCTAATTACCTGGGCCCAGGGACACCTTTTCCTGAAGAGTCATCCTTTATTGTTCCTTCCAAATATGGTTGGGTCTTTTCTCTCCCACTGGCATCACCCTAGTACAGGCGCACAACCCCAAATGACCATATGCATCGCAACTCATCTTTCTGCCACCACAAAGGGAACAGAGTGCCTTCATATTTATTTACTTACGTGGGCTGGGTACCGTGCTAAGTATTTTACATAGGTCATTTTATTTAATGCAAACAACCATGCTGAGAGGTAAGTACTGTTTTTATGCCAATTTTCAGGTACATTGCTCATGGTCACAAGGCAAGGAATTTGAATCCAATGTTGTAAACTGATAGCATGTATGGCCCCAATTCTTCATCCCTTCCTGTATCCTTGTCCTTTACCATGTGACTTCGCAGTTCCCCTATCAAGAGGTGGACTCCATTTCCCCCACCCCTTGAGGCTGAGCTCAGCCGTGTGACTTGCTTTGGCCAACAGGATGATAGCAGATGTCGTACAAGCAGAAGCTTAAAGAAATGCTTGCACATTTTTGTTTGCATTCTTGTTCTCTACCATAGCCACAGAGAAAAATGTCCAGGTCAGCCTGCTGGAGGTGAAAGACCCATCGATTAGATTCAGGTCACCCCAGTTGTCCCGGCCTTGACCACCTTAGATCAGAATATAGCCAGCCAAGACAGCAGAGCTGTTCAGCTGCCTAGGCGTCAAAATTCATTACACAATAACTTTTCATCATATTTCTGTTAAAAAACAACCTATCAACCAGTTAATCAGCCTACCTATTCTTTTTTGATAACTCCATCACTTCAGAAATCAATGAAATTGAAAACAAGAAATCAATAGAGGAACCAACAAAACCCAAAGCTGGTTCTTTGAAAAGATCAATAAAATCGATAAACCTCTAGCCAGACTGACTAAGAATAAAACAGAGAAGACACAAATTGCTAATATTAAAAATGATAGAGGAGGAATAACTATACATCCAATGGACATTACAAGGATAGTAAAGGAATTCTATGGACAACTCTACACCCACAAGTTCAATGACCTAGATGAAATGGACCAATTCCTTAAAAGACGCAATCTGCCCAAACTCACACGAGAAGAAATAGACAATCTGAATTAGAATATGTCATTTAAAGAGACTGAATCAATAATTAATAACCTTCCAAAACAAAAAGTACCAGGCCTGGTTGGGTTCATTAGTGAGTTCTACCAAACATTTAAGGAAGAAATGATACCAATGCTCTACAATATTTTCCAGAATATGGAAGCAGAGAGGATGCTTCTAAACTCATTCTATGAGGCCAGCATTACCTTAATACCAAAACCAGACAAAAACATTATAAGAAAAGAAAACTGCAGACCAACATTATTCATAAACATGGATACAAAAATCCTCAGTGAAATATTAGCAAATAGAATCCAACAATGTATTAAAAGAATCCTATACCATGACCAAGTGGGATTTATCCCAGGTATGCAAGGTTGGTTCAACATTCAAATATCACTTAATGTAATCCATCACATCAGTAGGCTGAATAAAAAAAATCACATGATTATATGAATAGATGCAGAAAAAGCATGTGGCAATATCTATCATCCTTTCATGATAAAAAAAAATTCAGAAAACTAGGAATAAAGGGAACTTCCTCAACTGGATAATGAATATTTACAAAAAAAAATAAAACCTACAGCTAACATCATACTTAACAGTGAGAAACCTGAAACTTTTCTGTGAAGATCAGGAACAAGACAAGGATGTCCCCTCTCATCACTCCTTTTCAACATATTACTGAAAATCCTGGCTAATGCAATAAAACAAGAATAGGAAATAAAAGGTGTATGGATTAGGAAGGAAAAAATAAAATTGTCTTTATTCACAGAAGACATGATCATTTATGTAGAAATTCTGAAAGAACTGACAAAGAGAAAACCTCTTGGAACTAATAAGCACTTATAACAAGACTGCAGGGTGCAAGGTTAACACACAAAAGTCAGTCACTTTCCTATATACCAGCAATGAACAAATGGAATTTGAAATAAAAAATACACTACATTAGCACCCCCCAAAATGAAATGAGATACTTAAGTATGACTCTAACAAAATATGTACAAGGTCTATATAAGGAGAACTACAAGACTGTGAAGAAAGATGATATCAAAGAAGAATGCAGTAAGTAGAGAGCAATTCCATGTCATGGGTAGGAAGATTCAATATTGTCAAGATAGTTCTTTTCAACTTGATCTATAGATTCAATGCAATCCCAATAAAAATTCTAGCAAGTTATTTTGTGGATATTAATAGACAGATTCTAAGATTTATATGGAAAGGCAAAAGACCTAGAATAGCCATCACAATATTAAAGGAGAACAAAGCTGGAGGACTGACACTGCCCAACTTCAAGACTAATTATGAAGCTACAGTAATCAAGACAGGATGGTACCAGTGAAAGAACAGACAGATCGTAAAATAGATAGCTAGTGGGAAGCAGCCACATAGCATAGGGAGATCAGCTCGGTGCTTTGTGACTGCCTGGCGGGGTGGGATGGGGAGGGTGGGAAGGAGGGAGATGCGGGAGGGAGGAGATATGGGAACGTGTGTATATGTGTAGCTGATTCACTTTGTTATAAAGCAGAAACTAACACACCATTGTGAAGCAATTATACTTCAATAAAGATGTTTAAAAAAAAAAAAAAGAACAGACAGATCAACGGAACAGAATAAAGAGCCCAGAAATAGACCCACACAAATATAGTCAACTGATCTTTGACAAAGGAGTAAAGGCAATACAATAAAGAAAAGATAGTCTTTTCAACAAATGGTGCTGGAACAACTGCACATCCACATGCAAAAAAATCAATCTAGACACAGACCTTACCCCCTTCACAAAAATTAACTCAAAATGGATCTTAGACATAAATGTAAAACACGAAACTATAAAAATCCTAGAACATAACATAGAAAATCTAGATGACCTTGGATTTGGTGTTGACTTTTTAGATACACAACCAATGGCATGATACATGAGAGAAAAAATTTTTAAGCTGGCTTGCTTTCATTAAAATTTTTAAAAAAAAACAACTTTTGGTCTATGAAAGACAAATTGAAAAGAATAAGAAGTCTCACACTGGGAAAAATATTTGCAATAGACATACCTGATAAAGGAATGTTATCCAAAATACATAAAGAACTCATAGAATTCAACAATAAGAAAACAAATAACCCAATTAAAAATGGACCGAAACCTTAACAGACACCTCACCAAAGAAGATATACAGATGGCAAATAAGTATATGAAAAAATGCTCCACATCATGTTATTAGAGAAGTACAAATTAAAACAACAATGTGATGCCATTACACACCTATTAGAATGGCCAAAATCCAGAACACTGATAACACCCAGTGCTGGTGAGGATATGGAGCAATAGGAGTTCTCATTCATTGCTGGTGAGAATGCAAAATGGTGCAGCTCCTTTGGAAGATAGTTCGGCAGTTTGTTACAAAACTAAGCATACTCTTACCATATGATCCAGCAAACACACTTGTTGATATTTATCCAAAGGAGTTGAAAACATGTCCACACAAAAACCTGCTCATGGATATTTATAGCAGCTTTATTCATAATTGCAAAACCTTGGAAGCAACTAAGACATCCTTCAGTAGGTGAATGGATAAATAAACTGTGATATGTCCAGACAATGGAATATCATTCAGCCCTAAAAAGAAATGAGTTATCAAGCAATGAAAAAGCATAGAGGAAACAAATGCATATTACTAAGTGGAAGAAGCCAATCTGAAAAGGATATATGCTGTATGATTCCAACTCTATGACATTCTGGAGAAGACGAAACTTTGGAGACAGTAAAAAGATCAGTGAGTGCCAGGGGTTGGGGAGGGATGGATGAATTGGTGAAGCGCAAAGAGTTTTTAGGGCAGTGAAACTACTCTGTATATTTCTATAATGGTGGACACATGTCATCATACATTTGTCTAAACCCATAGAATGTACAACACCAAGAGTGAACCCTAATGTAAACTACGGACTTTGGGTGATAATGATGTGCCAGTGTAGGTTCATCAGTTGACATGATAATGTGGTAGGCTTATCAGTTATAACAAATGTACCACTCTAGTGGGAGATGGATGTTGACAGTGGGAGAAGCTGTGTGTGAGGGGCGACAGGGAGTATATGGAAACTCTGTACTTCTGCTCAAATTTGCTATGAACATAAAACTGCTCTAAAAATAAAGTCTATGTAAAAGGGGAAAAATAAATAAACCAATTCACTAACCAAAGGAAAAAGAGAAAAGATTACAGATCCCAGTCTTAGTCTTGACAGAGTGGCCCTTTACCCTTGAAACCTTGCTTTCTCAGTGTCCCGTCACAAACTTCTGCTCTAATCAAAGCAGCCTGTTCAGGATCCCCCAAATATTCCTTGTTTTTTTTCCCACTGTCTTCCCAGCTCACAGTGTCCTCTCCCCCTGGGGAGAGTGAGCCCATTTCCAAGACCAATGATCTGAGAGCCTTTTCCTGGGGTAGCAAGCTCTCAGCCCGGCATCTCTCTTCTTCCCTCAGAGCTCTAAAGCAGCAGTTCTCAACTGGGTGCAATGAGGGAGTGTCAAAATTTGATCGTAGTGATAGGAGAGGGTATTGCAAAAGCTTCCCTGCTGACTCCATGTCCCCTTCCCCACCCAGCCCAGCCATACCCACACTCATTGAGAACCACAGCTCTAATAGTTAGACCTTTAGTGCAAGGAAATATCTGTCCCCTCAGCTAGGTATATTCCACCAGGGAAATCAGATTCTTTTTCAATATACCTTATTATGCAGGTATTTCAAGTAAAAAGTACTTTGCCCTGGCCTCAAATTATCCCAGCCATGATCTCAATCTGATCGTTTTGTTTTAACAGTTCCAACCTTAGAATATTCAATTCCACCTTGTTCTGTACAGAAGTCTGTGTATCCATAAAAATAGACCATGTTTCTTTGTCCTTGTGAGTCTTGATAATTTTACAGGATTTTGATATTGTGTGTGACACGTGTATTTATTGTGCATGCAGGTACACACATGCATAACATACTAACTGAATTATTCTAAAAACACAAATAGTTTGCAGGCTACATGAACCCATACTAAATATCTAAATCTACAAACTGCTGACCAACAGCACCTTTCCTAACAAAGAGAGCAGTTTAATAACAGTGTTAGAAAGCTGGCAATATGTTTGTTAAAATCTTTAATTTCCCAGAAGCCTCTGAAGGCAAAAGGTGTAAATGGAGAAACTGTCCCAGCCTGCGTGCTCCGTGGTGGCTCTGTTCCAAGCCCAGATGGGCTGGTGAGGAAACTGTGAACGGACAAATGATAACAGACTACTCTGTAATTCCAACAACAGCTCATTAGCAATCTGTCAGAGATTGTAATACGTATACTGGTGACAATGCAGAAATTGCACAATGGTTACACGATCGTGCTCGTGTCTAACTGAAAAGCCATTGTAAACGGATTGCCATGCTGGCTATAAATAAAACTATAATGTCGCTAGAAGCACAGGCATTTGGATATTTGTGCTCTTGTTGGAAAAGGATGATTTTGTGTGCTCTTAGGCCATCGCAAGAAGCTGAGATAACAATGGTTTCGTGATGGAAATCATTAATAAATAAACAGCTAGGCCAGCATGGTGGGAAATGTGAGGGACACAAAGCCATACGGGTTTCCAAAGAATGAACAGTGATATTTCTCAGTTCTGAAAAAGACTGTGTCAACAATTTAAAATTCCCTTGGATCACAAACCTGGTTTCCAAATGATTTTAAACTTGCTAGTTAGTGGTTCAAATATATGCCATTGAAAATGTATTTATTAAAAAGAAAAAGAAAATATATTTGTTTACGTTGTGTGTACACAACAGCCTGGATTTAATGGATAATCAGGGTTTGGTCTCTGAAGGGAGAAAGAGAATGAACATTTATGGAGCACCTATTATATGACAAGTACTTCACACTTGTGATCATATTTAATTTTCACAACCCTGTTAAATGAGATATAGAGGACATATTTTCCCCCATTTTACAGGTGTAGAAGTAAATGAGTCCCAGAGAGATTACATGACTTCATGAAGACAGTAAAGCTAGTAAGTGGAGATGATTCTATTTGAACTTAGCTCGGTATGGTTCCAAAGCTAATATTTTTTTTTCCACTGCATTACACTGCCTCTCAAGTTGTCTGTCATACACACTGGGAGTAGCCTTTTAGGATCCTTATTGCTTACTGTGGACAGGCACAAGGGCCCTGGAGATTCAACTGGGCTCCACTTAGATGAAGGTATCCAATTTTACTGGCACGAATGGACACTGACTTTTAAAGTATCTACTTTTCAGTCTCTTTTGGGGCAATATCTGTGCTTCAGTGTTGAGACATTGCTGCACATGACATGAGGAGTTAAACTAATGATCTATAAAATCCAGTCAAAAATAGTTTTGAAAGAGTACCTATATTATATTATTCCATTTATATAAAGCTCAAAAACAGATCAAATTAATTAAAACTGTTAGAAATCAGGATGCTGGCTACATGGGTAAAACTGCAAGCAGGCAGCAGGGGATTCAAGTATTCCTCTGTTTCTTGATCTGGATGCTGGTTGTACCACTGTGTTCACTTTGTGAAAATGCACTGAGTTCATATACTTATGATTTGAACACCTTCCCAAATGTACATCTTACTTCAGTAACATTTACCAAACAAACAAACAAAAAAAATGGAAGACAGCATTTTTCCTTACATGATTCAAATTGGATACTTACATGATCAATTTTCATACTCTGTGGCCTTGTGCAAAATTGTTCTTAGGTGAAGCTTATAATTAGAAATCTTCTCCTTCTAGAGTTTGGAGGTTCTAAGCAGGGGAATAGGTGCCTGCCTTTGTGTGAATGAGTGTATGTACTCTTACTTCAGCATGCTCTGATCCTGGAAATGGAGTGATACCTGAGTTCTTTCTTACTCTCAACTCTCAAACTCCTGGAAACCCTGGGGTGGATACAGGATGCTGGTCAAATGTGAATTTTTCACGGGTGGAGCTTGGGCATATAGCCGTCTCAGGTGGTGACCCCTTGTTGGCAGCAATCTCCTCTGCAAATGGCAGTGGCAGGCACCTTCCCCTCTCAAGAACTAACTTGTCCAGCCAAGGTGTTGAACCCACTCTTACCTTGCGTCTTCCTCCCATTTCTCCTCAACTCAGCTTATTGCCAGGTTCCAGCAGAAGAGACAAGGGGTTGCCTGGGGAGGATTTATGTTTCCCACATACACCTGAAGGGCTGATTCTGAGGGCTCTTTGACAGATTTGCTCTGTTTGCCCATACCTCACATACTTCCTACCTTAGAGCATAGATACAACTTCATAACAGTCTTTTTTACCTACAAGATAACTGCAAATGAGATAGATTGTTGAAATGCTGCACAGCGTAGCCCTTGACAAAGTAACAACTTCCCCTCTAGAACTTTATTCTAAAGAAGTCATCAGACAAGTTTCTAAAGATGTGTATTTCTCAGAGTGTGGTTTGAGGACTACCAGCATCAATATCCCCTATAAAATGTGGATTCCCCGGCCTTACACCTTCTTGTTGAAGCAGAATCTCCAGATGTGGGACCCATGCATCCCTACATTTAAACCATTTTTTAAAAAATTTATTTTATTTTTATTTATTTATGGCTGTGTTGGGTCTTCGTTTCTGTGCGAGGGCTTTCTCTAGTTGTGGCAAGCGGGGGCCACTCTTCATCGCGGTGCGCAGGCCTCTCATTATCGTGGCCTCTCTTGTTGCGGAGCACAGGCTCCAGACGCGCAGGCTCAGTAGTTGTGGCTCACGGGCCCAGTTGCTCCGCGGCATGTGGGATCTTCCCAGACCAGGGCTCGAACCCGTGTCCCCTGCATTGGCAGGCAGATTCTCAACCACTGCACCACCAGGGAAGCCCCATCCCTACATTTAGAATACCCCAGATGATCCTTAGTCACATTAAAGCTCGAGGATCGTTGGTGCACAGCAGGGATGTTCTTGCAATATTATTTAAAAGAGGAACAAAAAAGAGGGGAGCCTACATGTTCGCCAGAAGAGGATTAGTTAAAATAATTTACAATAATACTCTGCAGCTTCGAATATGTGATGTAGGTTCATATTTATTGACATGGAAAAATGGTTACAACATATTGCTGAATGACAGAAAGCAGGTTATACTACAGTGTGTTATAATCTGATAACATTTTTGTTTCTAAATATGTGTGTAGATGATACCAGAATACCAACAATGCTTATCTCTGGATGATATCCTTATTTTTCATTGCTTTCCTCTATATCTTCTGATTGTTTTTCAATGAACATGCAAAACACATTACTTTTTTATTCTAATAACTCGATACAGCTATTTAAAAAACAGAATAAGAAAAGTATTTGATATTTGATTTCTTGGACACGTACTACAGGTATACCATCTCAGTGAAATTTGTGGCTGGTTAATTCAGAAGATAGCAATGGCTATCTCATCTTTTGAAGATGTGAAATGTCTAGAAGACACCTCTCTGTTGGTCCATCGATCAGCCAATATCGCCCTTGAGTAGAACCTTCTGAACACAACATTGGCTTTAAAGCTGGTATTTTGTATCACAGGGATTTTTACTTATTAGAACTAGTGTCTTTTGTGGGGGTTAAGAATGGTGTAAGGCTGAGAAATGCATCCTCTGATTTTGAGAAGTGAATCTGGTGCTAAAAGAGAAACTGCCTGACTCTTGCATATAGGAGAAGATTTGCAATAGTGGAAAGGAGAACTGAGGAAAAGGACAGGCCATTGAATTGCACTTGTATCCTGCTTTTTATGCTTTCTTTCTACCTCTTGCCCCTAAAGTGTCTTTTTTTTCTTTCTTTTTCATCAGCTTATTATTGTAATGAAAGAGAGACAAAATGAGATCCACTGAAAATTCTGGTATTTTGCCTCTCAGACCACAATCTTGAGAGTGCATTTCTCTTAATCCAGTTCTGTTTTAAATGTTGTCAGGATATACCATAATTGGGTGTGGTAAATGACACTGGAACCACATTGCTACTCACTCTGGAAATGATATGAGCTCAGCATGCTGCTGATCAAATGCATTTCTGCATTAAAACTATTACAGGCAGAATGCCTCGATGGGATTCTCTCCTCCTAATAGTTTTCCAGGGTTTATGCTGAAAGGGTTCTGTCAATCAAGTCTGAAAATCAGCTTAGCACCCTGACTTGGGTTAATAAAATGCAGCTGGCAGGATCTCAGCTCAGAGGCCACCGTTCCCTGGTTCCGACATTATCAAGCCCCACTAAAAATGCCTCATTATAATTGATGCTCACTGATAATACACCTTTTTAAAAAAAATGCAAAGAATACCTCTAGAAAGAGTCTTTGCCTTACACAAGCCTGCTAGAAGAGAGACACATATCAAAGACAGATAGCTAAGAAGAAGTAGGACAGGCTAAATGTATTTTCACAAGTACCCTTGAGATGGACTCGATGCAGATTCTGACTTTATTAGGTGGCTTGGGGTCAGGATAATGCACCAAGAATCGATATAGAAATAGGAATATTGCCCAGATTGTGTGTTCGTGAAGGGGGCTCTGATAGTACTGTCACCAATAATGGGAAGATGAGAATTCCAAATGAAAAAATTTATTTTACTAAGGAAAACAAGATGTCACGATGCAGAAAGCCTGTGACAACTGATCCGCCAGTTAGGACAGAACAAAAGCCTCTTGAATCATTAAGTCACTACCTGACTATGTAGCCCCCAGACCACCGTCTCTCAGTTCTTCTAAGACTAAGACTTCTAGGCCAGTTGATTCCACTTCTCTTTGAATAGAAAAATCTTCTCTCCTGGCTTCTTGGACAGAGGCACCCACGCTAAAACGATCCACAGTAAAAGGACATTCAGGAGGTCAAAGTGCTGGAGTGAAGCTTCATGGTTTTCAAGCAAATTCTACTTTCTGGAAAGTTTCTGCTGGCTGACTCTGAGGAAGGAGAAAATGGAATAGACAAACAAAGCCTGAGGTGAGGGGCGGATTTTCCCATCGGGGAACTCTCGGCGTGGTGGATATCATTAAGGAGTATTACAAACCAGGAAACTGAGGAAGAAACATTACTAATTATACTTCAATGTTGTTTCTTTGAATCTCTATTCAGAGCCAGCTGGGGTGATTTCACAGGAAGGGAGAAGAGAACAGTTTTTCATGGGTGGTAGAGCTACTGTTAAGGAAGTTTTAATGAGGCACTCTGGGCATGGTCTTCTTAGCACAACTAAAGTGGCTCTGGAGGTGGTGGGGTCACGTGACATTAATATGGGGAAACGCTTGATTCCATTCTATTTGCTTCAGATTCCTCTCCAAATATTAATTGCCTGAATTTCCCTGGTCAAGTGAAAAGAATAAGCATATGCAAATTTTTCATTTGGCTGTTTTATTACATTGGCCTGTATTCCTTCCAGATGTGGTCCGTACAGGTGATGTATTCTAGCACACATCCCCACGTGCAGGTGGGGAGCAGAGCCTCCTGCACTGTCCTTGGGATGAGTTATGACTGGCTTATGTTGAGGACTCATTATGTGCTGTGCCTTGGACTGAGCTCTTTATAAACCTTATCTCCTCCTGACTCCCACACCACTCTTTATTATCTCAATAAGGAGCTTTCCTACCACTACCACCTACCTTAACTCTGCCTCTTCCTTCCCTAAAAGCAATGTCTCATCACTCTGCACTGTACTTCTGTGTTATTCCCCAAAATATAATTCTACCCCCTGCCCCCCTCCCTGTGCCTCAATTAGGATAACTGTACTTCAGTGACAGAACTCAATCCAAGTTCCTGTTTCTGGCATCTGTCTAGGTCCTCAAGGTCCTGGGGACTGACCCTGCCATAGCCCTAACCCAATAGGTTGAGCCTGTCCCTTGGGAACAGAGCCTTGACCCTGTCTGCCAACCGGGGGGCTCTGGGCACCTGCTTCCCTTGTTTTCCTTTTCCTGTGCTCTGCTCGTATATTGGGACACTTTCCTTCAATGAGTTCAAGTAGGGAAAAGCACCTAGCGCCATGCCTGACATAGAGGGCACTAAATAAATGCTAGAATCCCCTTACTCAGCTAGGCCCCCAAGTCCCTGACTGGGAGTGGCCACATTCCTTGGACACCAGGCCTCGACCACTTATCAGAAACTCTTCTAGCTATACCCCCCATGCTTCCATCTCCTCCAGTTCATTGATTTTGGGCTCAACCTTGCCCTTCACACCATCTGTATCACAGCTGAGACTTCTGGTGAATTTAATCAGAGGTCTTCCTTGAACACCTTGAAACAAAGGCCAGAAGATCCCAGAACAATTTCACACTAAAATTCTCTTTTGTTCAACAAATATGTATTGATGATTCATGCTCTGGGCCTCCGTGGTCCCAGCCTAGGTTGGATGCTGGTAATAACGAGGTGAAAAAGCAGGTCTAGCCTTGCCTCTCCTGTTACCTCTTGCCTCCCTCATTCCTGGAAGCCACAATCCCTACCCAAGGTGCACCCTCTGCAGTCTCATCCTCTGCCCCTTTAGCCAGTCCAGCTTCCCCCCCATCCCAAGTGCCTTTTCAGGTCCTCTGTCCTACATGCACACAAGTGAAGAGAGTGTCTTCTCTCCTCCACTGAACCAGCAGTAGGATGACATCCTTTTAGAACTCTACTACTGCTTCCCGAACAGCCTTCTAAAGTCCTCAGGTGAGACTTATTGTTTATTATTCATTAATTAATTAGTCAGTTCATTCACCAATCAATTACACATTGTACCCTGCCTAGAGACCACATAGCATAGGGTTAGAGCATGGACTCTGGAGTGAGACTGAGTTTAAAGCCTGGCTCTGCCATTTACTCACTGGGAAACCTTGGGAATGTTGCTTTTCTTCTCTGTGCATCCATTTCTTCATCTATAAAATATGACAGAGTACTTGACAGGGTTATTATGAGAACTAAGTGAGTTAGAACAGCACTTTCCACAGAGATATTCTCAATGAGTCTTAGCTACCACTGCCATTGAGTGCCAGCACTGGGCTCGGAGCTGGGAGGCAGTGGTGAACAGTACCAATAGTCAAACAAGCAAATATAGGAAAGCAGGAGGATTGTAGTAGACTACTACCAGGTGCTTGAGTGCGTAGTGAGAGCGTCGCCTGGAGGCTTGTTAAACACAGATAGCCAGACCCTACTGTATGTTTCCTATTGCTGCTGTAACAAATTATTGCAAACTTAGTGGTTTAAAACAACCCAAATGTATTATAGTTGTGAAATTCAGAAGTCCAAAATGGGTCTGACTGTGAAAAAAATCAAGTTTTCAGCAGGGCTGAGTTCCTTTCTGGAGGTTCTTGGGGAGAATAGCTTTCTTGTCATTTCTAGCTTCTGGAGGCTGTGCCCATTCCTTGGCTAGTGTCCCCTCTTCATATTCAAAGCCAGCAATGGCTAGTCAAGTCTTTCTCATGATGATATCTCTCTGGTTCTGACTCTTCTATCTCCTTCCCCATTTAAGGACTCCTGTGATTACACTGGGCCTACCTGGATAATCCAGGATAACCTCTTTATTTTAAAATCAGATGACGGGAAATCTTAATTCCATCTGCAGCTTCAATTCCCCTTTGCCATATAATGTAAGATATTCAGAGGTTCTGTGGATTAGGATGTGGACATCTTTGGGGAGGGCCAATATTCTGCCTATCACACCTATTCTCAGAGTTTTTGATTCATTAGGTCTATGATGGGGCCCAAGAATTTGCATTTCTAACAAGTTCTCAGATGCTTCTGCTGCTACTGACTCAGGAGCCACTTTGAGAACAGCTGGTTTAGAGACCCTGGTCATTCACATCTTCATCCATTCAACAGATTTTTTGGATCTCTAACTGTGAGCCCAACCCTATCCCAGATGCTGGTAATGGTGCCTGCCAATAAAAACAATTTAAAAAGGAAAGAAAAGAAAAGAAAAAAGCCCATAATCTAGCAAGGGGGGCCAACAATTTCAGTGTGGGGTGATGTATAGTCTAATAGAGCTATGTGCAAAGTGCTAAGCCTTCCCAGAGAACAGCAACTAACAGGGGCCAGGGTGGGCTTCGTAGAGGAGGTGACATGGAAACTGTCTATGAACGAATAAAGAGGAGATTTTCAGAAAGTTAAGGAGGGGAAGGTTATTGCAGGTATTGGGGAACAGCATATGAAAAAGAGCATGACGTATTAAGGGAATGGGGAGTAGTTCTCTGCAGGTGGAGTGGATAGTGCATTGCAGTGGGAGAAGAGTTGGAATAGGCCATATTGAGGAGTGCAGTGGGCCTGTTCAAGTTATCTGCCCAGCCCACACCATCTTCATTGAGAACATTCCTCTCTACTCCTCCAAAGATATGAACCTCAGGCTGGCATGTTTTGTCCACATGATCTTTCTTGACCCATGAGCTAAGCCAATCAGAATTCCTTTCTCACGAATGTATTCTAAGAGATATGAAAGTTAGGTAGACTTGGATTAAGAGTGTCTGTTGGGGTGGGGGGGGTCATGTGTATTGATAAACATGTGGGAGGGTAGTGAGGAGATGGAGGGAGGGCTGCAGGAGAATGGGGCAAAGTCACTGAAAGAAGAGACGAGATACTGAAGGCAATGAGAGAGGAGCCTGCAAACGTGGGACACTGTCCACGACAGCTCCCCTGATGCCTGGCTCTACTTCTTGTCTCACGAATATTTCTTTGTTTCTTTATTTCTTTGTTTGTCTGTTTCTTTTTTTTTAATTTTTTAAAACTTAAAAAAAATATTTATTATCATTATTATTATTATTTTTTTGGCTGTGTTGGGTCTTTGTTGCTGTGCGCGGGCTTTCTCTAGTTGTGGTGAGCGGGGGCTACTCTTTGTTGCGGTGCACGGGCTTCTCATTGCAGTGGCTTCTCTTGTTGCAGAGCACGGACTCTAGGCGCACGGGCTTCAGCAGTTGCAGCACGCAGGCTCAGTAGTTGTGGTGCACGGGCTTAGTTGCTCCATGGCATGTGGGATCTTCCCGGACCAGGGCTCGAACCTGTGTCCCCAGCACTGGCAGGTGGATTCTTAAACACTGCACCACCAGGTAAGTCCTGTTTCTTTTTTTGATACCTTATTTTTAGGTAGTTTTACGTTCACAACAAAATCGAGAAGCCGGTACAGAGGTTTCCCATTTACCTCCTACCCCCACACAGCATAGCATTTCATCATCAGTATCACTCACCAGCGTGGTACATTTTTTACCAAGGATGAACCTATGTTGACACATCATAAGCACCCAAAGTCCGTCTCTGGACTCTATAATAAATCTTCTTTTTCTTAAATGAGATAGAATACATTTCTTTCTTTTTTTCTTTTCTCTTTTTTCTTTTTGCAACCAATAATCACTAACTGATATGAAGAGTTTAGATTTTATCTTGGCAGAAGTGAGCCAGTGGAAGTGTATGAGGCAAAGGAGTAACACAGTTAGGTTTGTGTTTCAGAAAGATCTCTGGCAGCAAAAGTGGTTGGGGAAGCTGATGAAAGGCTCTAGCATTGATCTGGGCAGTAGAGGATGAGAGCCTGAACTCAGGCAGCAGTGGTGAGGATGGAAGGAGGGGATGTGTCTGAGGGATACTTGGAGGTAGAATTGACAGGTCTTAGTATATTGAGTTGCAGGGAGCCCAGGCCACAAAGAGTTAAGGAAAGTCCTCCATTTCTAGCTCAATGAATTGAAAGAACTGCAAACCTTTTAACAGAGAAAGTGAGGACAGAATCACATTTGGATGAAAGATATTAAGGTTAGTTTTAGACATATGTAGCATTTGAGAAGCCTGTGGCAATACCCAGTAGACACTGACACTTTATTCCTGGAGGTCAATAGATGAGTTAGAATAAAGGTGCATATAGGTGGCATCCACCTGATTGGATTAGATTCCAGAAACAGTTTAGCATGAGAAGAAAAGAAAGAAAGAAAGAAAGATAAAAAGAAAGAAAGAAAGAAAGAAAGAAAGAAAGAGGAAGGAAGGAAGAGAAAGAAAGAGAGAAAGAGGAAAGAAAGAAAGAAAGAAAGAAGAAAGAAAGGAAGGAAGGAAGAAAGAGGAAGGAAGGAAGGAAGAGAAAGAGGAAAGAAAGAAAGAAAGAAAGAGGAAGGAAGGAAGAGAAAGAAAGAAAGAAAGAAAGAAGAAAGAAAGAAAGGAAGAAAGAAAGAAGAAAGAAAGAAAGAAAGAAAGAAAGGAAGGAAGGAAGGGAGGAAGGAAGGAAGAAAGGGAGGAAGGAAGAAAAATGAAACAACAGAAACGCAGACAACACAAACATTGACAGGCCAGAAGAGGGACATGAGGACATGAGCCAGCCAAGGAATCTGAGAAGGAAGGGTCAGAGGGGTAGAAGGACAGCCCAGAGAGAGAATCATAGAAGCTAAGGAAGGAGAGCTTTAAGCATCAGGGAATGACCATGCAGGTCAAATTAAGTAATATGAAAGCTGGAAAGGGTTTGCAGTATTTGATATTTGAGACATTGTTGTCTTTTAAAGAGAGCAGTTCCATCAAAGTGGAGATAGTGGTAATAAGGTGAGGTCATCTTGGTTGAGAAGTGATTGGTTGCTAAGGAAGTAGGCAAAACAAGTGACAGCTACCCTCTCTAGAAGTTTGGATGTGAAGGAAAAGACACATTTGGGCAGAATCTTAAGGATGAAGACAGAGTAGACTGATTGTAAAACTGACCCTCATTCTTCATCCCTCCCTGAAACCACACCTTCTGTGATGTGACTTTGCAGCTCCTCCGATCAAGTCTATTTCCTTGCTCCTGGGCTGGCCTGTGGTTTGCTTTTGCTCATAAAATGAGGCAGAAGTGATATTGTGCTAGTTCTAGAGGTCTGTGTACTTCTTTTCTCTCTGTCTTAAAATCCTGCCAAGCCACCATGAGACCAAGCCTGTGCTAACTTGCTAACTTGCTGGATAAGTGATCAGTGGCCCAGTCACCACTTCCCCATAACTAATAACCTGCTAATTTCCAGGCATGTGAGTGAGATCATCCTTGACCAGCCTGCCCCTGCCAGCCCACCTGCAGACTGCACACTCGTGAGGATATGCAGCTGGTATTTCAGACCCAGCTAAAGCCAGCCTGGCCCAGATTAATAGAATTGCCCAGATGACTATCAATTTGTGAGTAAAAAAAATGCTTGCTTTTTAAGCCACTGTTGTAGGGTGCTTTGTTACACATCCATAGGTAACTAACTGATTCAAGAATTTATGGGGGGCTTCCCTGGTGGCAGAGTGGTTGGGAGTCCGCCTGCCAATGCAGGGGACACGGGTTCGAGTCCTGGTCCGGGAAGATCCCACATGCCACAGAGCAACTGGGCCCGTGTGCCACAACTGCTGAGCCTGCGCTCTAGAGCCCGTGAGCCACAACTACTGAGCCCTCATGCCACAACTATTGAAGGCCACGTGCCTAGAGCCCACGCTCCACAACAGGAGAGGCCACTGCAATGAGAAGCCCACGCACTGCAATGAAGAGTGGCCCCCTCTCGCTGCAACTAGAGAAAGCCCGTACGCAGCAACGAAGACCCAATGCAGCCAAAAATAAATAAATAAATTAATTTTAAAAAAAAAAAAGAGTTTATGGGAAGGTTTTCATTATCTTGCTTTGGCAGGGAGAAGATTTGAGCATATCTGTGTGTTGGGGGGTGGGCGGGAAGATAGCCTTAAGATTCAAGAAAGAGGGAGGAAGTGATGAGAGAAGGGGATGTGACCAAAAACTCAGGTGGAAGATTAGCCTGGGAATATGCAAGTCCTTTCCTTTCGAGAGAACAAAAAGAAGTAGGGCTGGAGGAGGATGTCCTGGACTGAAATTCAGTGCCTCTCTGGGACTTCAGCCCTAAACTGTGAGCTGGGTGGTAACTTCTCCAGCTGCATCTCTGGACGTGCTCACATTTAACATCCAACCAAAAATTAACACCTCAAACTCATGCATTTCCACATCTGTCAAAGCTAAAAGGGGCATCTGAGACAGATTGCCTTTTGTTTTCACGGGCGTGTCAAATGCCGCAGTGACAGCAAAGGAATAATCTTCAGTTTGTGTATAATGAGGTCTGAAATTTCCGTCTCCACACATTGATCATGAATCTTATTTCACTAGATAAACTGACAGCAGAGTCTCAGGTACTTAAACAAAATTTTGAAAAAAAAAAATCAACACAACCACCCACATCTATGATTTTTTTCCTACTATCACTTTTATGGTTCAGTTATTTTGTCTAGATGCACTCTTTTCCAATTTTGTCTGGATTCCTCAACAGCCAAATCATTCCTTAATTCTAGACATATACTCCTCTATCCTGAAAGATGATTTAGTGGAAAGACAACTGGTTTGGGAGGCAGAAGAACTGAGTTCTAGTCTTGATTCTGCTAAGTCACGTAACCTCGGTTTTCTTATTTGAAAAATGTGTTCCTCCAGCAAGTATTGATTGAGTACTTACTTACCATGTGCTAGGCACTGTTTAAGTACTTAGGATAGCTTAGTAAAAAAACAAAACAAACAAACAAACAAACAACAAAAACAAAAAAAGACCCCTGCCCTTAGGAAGCTACATTCTGGAGAAACGTCAGACAATGAAAACACATGCAATAAACAGGATAATTCTATCATACGATAGACGGTAAATAGTGTTATGGAAAAAAATTATAGATCAAGTAGTAGTGGGAGCAGGTTGCAGGTCAGGGGAAACCCCGAGGAGGTGACTGGAAAGAGGTGAAGGAGTTACCACGAGAGTATCTGGAGGAAGAACGTTCCAGGCAAAAAGTCCCTAAGAGTATCTCCTCAGTCTTTTCCTCCATACTCCGTTCCTCTTTGCTCGCCTTGGAGAAGGTTTACAATGCACACAACCTCGAGGCCAGGCTTCCATACCATTCCACACATTTCTTTAAACAGCGAACAAATGGCCAACTGTTTCCTTTGAACGAGCCCCATGGGCATTAGGTGCAAGAGCCTGTTGTCTTGCATTTACTTTCAGGGACCTCTGTGTGCGATTTTCCTGCCATCCAAAAGGCTAGATCTGTATTATGCCAAACATCACATGGATATTTCCTTCCTGCTGTGCACAGGGCAGTTAAAGCTGGCAAATGTATTTTATTTTTTTTAAAAAGACATGACTCTTGATAAGGTAACTACCAGTTCTGAGTACCTCTTATGTGCCAGGTACCTTACATTCTTTATTTCCCCTAATCCTTCCAACACCCCCGCCTCCCTCTGAGATAAGCATTTTCCCACTTTACAGATAAGGAATCAGAGGTTCAGAGAATTTAGGAAACTTACCTGTAGTCACATTGCTAGTAAGTTTTATAGCCAGAATTAGATTCCCAGGTGCATGTTCTTTCCACTATACCACACTTCTTTTCTTCCTAAGTACCCTTTGATCTAGCTAGAAAATCTGATGTATATATGAGACATCTAGAGAGTCATTTTAAGGCATATGGCATGGTGGTTAAGGGCTTGGGCTCTGCAGTCAGACAGGCTGAGGTCAATTTTAGTTCTGCCACATCATAACTGTGTGATTGTGGGCAAAGTGACTTAACTTTTCTGAGCTTCCTTTTTTTTTTTATTTGTAAAATATGTATAAGTACCAATCTCATAAAGTTTTGGGGAGGATTCAGTGAAATCATTCATATAAAGTGCATGGCACAGTGTCTCTTACATAACTGCTCATACATGTTAATAATTAGTCTCATATATTGCTGATGAATTTTTTAAAAGCATATATACCTTTATGTATCAAGATATCTCTGGAAGGCTCAGAAGGAGGCAGAAGGAACTGGCCACACAGCCCCTCTGAGATGGGAACTGGGGAGCTGGAATAAAAAGACTTAACTTTTCATCTGATTATTTGTACACTCTACATATGTTTAAATGTTGGGCCATATGGTATTACTTATTCAAGGAAATAATTAGTTAGTTTTTAAATGCTATGATTATCATTGTAAGGAATTTGGGATAAAGAAGCCATCAGTGGGGTAGACTGATTTGGAAGAGGTGGAGGAGATGAATTGAGCAGGGCCTTGAAGCAGGTACAGAATTTTGATGACAGAATAAAGAACTGGGAGGCATTTTAAGTGAAAGTTTCTTGCAAAGTAGAGCATAAAGGCAGGAGTGAGTAGCCAGTGGGTGCCATTCACTCAATGATAATTGTTTGGTGTTGTGGTAACAACTAATCCAGGTGGCAGAGAATGGTTTTCAAATGCCTAGAGTGGAAAAGAGAGAGTGTAAGTGAAAAATTGCCCAAACACCACCTCACACGCCAAAATTAAGAAAGGCTGCTGGTTGAGGACGATGCCATGAGCCCTGCTGCCAGAATTATTCTGGTTCATCAATCCAAATTGAGCTGGAGGAACCTTTGACATCCCCCTTTCTCTGCCTGCAGGTCAGCTGGCTCCAATCCTGAGGTCATCACTCATCAAGAGGGGATAATCCCAAGGACAGCAGGATCGGCTTCGTCACTTGGATTTAGGAGCGAGAAACCCATCAGGCAACTAAACAGTAACAATGACCCACCATTAAACACACAGAGAGAAGAGCATGACAAGGAGTTTGTACAAGAGGAAGCCAGGAGCACTCGCTGACAGCACCTACTGAGACGCTGACCACTGTGAGCTCTGCCCACTGAACTGCAGTACAAAATCGCCCTCTCCCCGGAGTCGCTTAGACGTGCACACAGCATCAGTTCAGACAATGGGCTCTGCACAGACTTAACAGAGTGAAAAGAATTTGGGGGTCAGATGGACCTGGGTTTGACTTGTTACGCTGCCGCTTTTCTGTAGAATGCTTTGGCCACATTTTCAAATGTCTCTGAGCCTCAGTTTCCTTGTCTACAAAATGGAACTAATACCTACTCTGAGGCTTTTAAGAGGATCAAACTCAACAGTGTCTGAAAAACGCAAGATACACAGGTACTTCTCTTTACGGAAAAAGAGCAAGATGTGGGACCTAAAAGGGAACCAATACAAAGAGAGCTGTTTGAAAAATTATCCTTTGTGGCAGGCACTCAGACTCAGTAGGTATGCTTATTTCTTTAGCTCGGATACCAGGGGGAAAAGACGGAGAGAGAAATGGGGAAAGGCAGGAAGCCAGAATCTGGCTCTTGCATGAGAAAATTCACTCTAACTAATTTTCAGACAATGTTACTCTCCTTCTTCAAACACTGGGACCACAAGGCATTATGCCAAAGAAGTCAGCAGCCTGGCAGATATTTTAAACTGATTCTGAGACCGAACGACAGGCCATTTGTGCCATATGCCACTGACATGTTAATCTAGGCAAAGATACTAGGCACCTGGGGACATCCATGCTGAAATGCCATTTAGGCAGGGCACAGCAACTCCAATGACAGAAGTTCATCAAGGCAAATGGCGAGGGCGGCCAAGAAGATACAAATGGAAAGGAGGAGTGAAAGGGAGATAGTGTTTAATCCTTGAAAGATTTTCTGAGTTGCAAACACTTCGTTATGCTTCTAGGAGAGCTTCAGATTTAACAAACATCAAAACTGTGTATTTACAGGCCGGACAAATGAGTGTCTACTACTTTTGCACCCATTATACTATGTGACCGCCAGCCCCATGACCCTTTTATCCATTGGCAAATACTGGGAGATGCTCCAGTCCATCAGAATGACCTCCTTTATCCCTACAGTTTCATTGTAAAAAGCAAGTAGCTGCCGAGTACCTCTAGCAGATGCCCCGGTGTCAGACTTTCCAGGGTCCAATTTGGTCGGAGCACTCTGGGCCTTTGGTCTCCCTCTCCCCTTTGCCCAGCCCTGTTTCTTGTTTACTATGAGCAATAATGAGCTTCTCCACCGCAGCATGAGGACAGGCTCACAGCCAGCACATGAAAAAGGCTGAGCTCGTGTGTGGCAACTACTCTGTTTCATGGGCAGATCACACATCTCTTTTTTTCCTTCTTCTGTGATGCAACTACACTAATGATTTTATAAGTAGGAATAAGGCAGCACTGTGGCCTTCAGGGAAAAAAAGTCACACAGCAGGAGAACTGCAACAGACATCATAAAAGGAGCCCACAATGAAATGTCCACCCACTCTTGTCATTGGACCAAACGATTTTCCAGGAGCAAAAGGATCATTCTAACTTAGGAGATCTTAATAAACAAATAGAATCACTGTCTTCATTATTTTCTTCCAGGCAAATGAAACTTTAAAAAATCAGCTCTTCCTGTTACCATTAGTTATTTTTCATAGTCAGAAGATTCTGAAAGATCGTAAAAATAAGATTAGGCCACTGAAGAATGTGGGTGCTCCCTAACATTCTCTCTGGTGTGTAGTTCAGTGTTGTCCTTGTTGAGTGTGGGGTCTGGAATCAGCCCTTGATTTAAATCCAGAGCCCCGTCCCTTACTCACTAATGACCACTGGCAACTTACTCAACATCACCCCCAAGTCTCTGTTTCTTCATCTGTAAACGTGTACAGAGTAACCCCATCTTCCAGGGTTGTTATGAGAATTAGAGAAGACGTGTGTAACGAGGAGCATACTTTCAGGCATGTGGTCAGGGTATCTATATTAAAATGATAGACTTGATCTTGGGAACCACATGTGACTTCTTTTTTTTAATGGAGAGAGATTATTTCTATGAATTCTTAGCGAAGACTAAATAAATGTTTTAATCACAAAATCATGGCCATCTTCTGAGCCTTCACCACTAGACCCATTGGGCTGTGTTATGCCTTATAAAAGATTTGTAAGGAGTAAGGGAGTTGGTTTTTTTGCTCAGGAATAGCTTAAAGTCACATCACTCTAATGTCACATCACTTAAAGTAACATCTCTCTGAGTCTAAGACCCAATATTCAACGACCCCACGCTCGTGCTCTACGCACCCAGAAAACCCATCTTGAATGAAATCCAAACACTCTCTTGCTTAAATCTCATAACTGATCTCCTTGCACCCATCCTTGATCCCTACAGCCAATTCACGGAGCACCAGGGAGCTCTCTAGAATGTAAGATATTCAATACATCACATCATCTCAAAACTCGCCGATGGCTCCCTATCTCGCACCGAACGAAATGCAAAGTCCTCACGCCAAAGCTCTTCATGGTCTGGGCTCCAGCTACATTTCCGATCACATCTCTTACCACGCTCTCCAGCTCCCTCCAGTCATACGAGCCTCCTCAAACACACCAAACATGCTCTTTCTCTCTGGAATATTCTTCCCCATGAGCCCATAGGGCTTTCTCCTTTACTTCATTTAGTCTTCCGCTCAAATCTCACATAATCAGAGAAAGCGTCCCCGACCACTCTTTTCAGTCACCCCACCCCGCTATTCTGTGACCCCTTACTCTGCTTTATTTTTCTTCACAGAGCCTTCAAGACTCAAGATAGGCGGGTTAATGTAATGAGCTCTAGTCCCCACCACTACAGCTGGTCTCGAGGCCATAACTGATGCCTACCAACTTCATCTTCTACCACTCATTCTAGATTTCCCTCACTCTTTGCCAACACCTCAGCTGGTCTAGGTTGCTTTCTAGGTGGAGTGACTTAGATCTGTAACCCCAAGGGGTCTGAATTTCTTTAGTCCTTTTGGACTGAGGTTGCTACAGTTCCCATTTATAGTTATTGGGCATGGAGTTCTCACCAAGAGGTGACCCGCTGAATCCCTGAGTCCTAGACATACTCCCTTCTGCCCTGCTACCTTCACTGTGTAGTAGCAACTCTTGTTCCTCATAGTAATCAGGGTCAATTTCCCTTAATAAAAATTGCACAAGTGGGTCACTGAGAATGATGGTGAAAGGGACCAATCCTATTTCCACCCACTGATTCCTGGACCCACATACTCTTGCTATTAGAGAGTCAGTACTGTTGGTTCTGTGTGTATACTGCATGTTGGAGGCTACAGTTCAACCCCATAGAGTGTTATGCCCAAACTAGTACCATGAGACTTTAATAGGCAAGTCCATTATTCTACTAGGCTGGCTACCTCTTGGGGATGAAGTACATTGTAAGACTAATAAACCTCATTGTCATATGCCCATTGTCACACTCCCCCTTACCATTAAATGGGTCCCATTACCCTGAGGTAATGTTGTATGAGATCCCATATCAGTAAAAAAGGCATTCTATAATTCCTCAGATATTGGTTTTGGCAACAGCACTGAGGTCAAGGAAGGCAAAGCCATATCCTAAGTAGGTGTCAACTCCAGTAATGGAATTAGGTCTGATGTAATCAACATGCCACCTAGTAACTGGCTAGTCTCCTTAAGGATGGTGCCTTATCAGGCCAGTCTGCACCGCTGGCAGGATGGATATTCAGCCATGGCAGGCACTATATCAGCCTTGGCAGGCACTATATCAGCCTTGGCAAAAGGGAGTTAATACTTCTGTGTCCAAACCTAGTCTCTACCCCTTCACCATGGTCATGGCATTCGTGAACCCATTGTGCAAGTATTGGAGTGGCCATGGAGAGAGGCTCACTGACATCCAGGAGACAGGTCATCCTCTCTACTTGGTTGTTGACCCTATTGATTCACTGTGGAGGATACTCATGGCATTAACATGAGAGTCAATAATCCTTACTCTTAATGCCTTCCCTCATAAATCCATCCACATACCTCTTCCTCAAACTTCCTTATATATGCCCTATAAATATGGACATTATCAAGCTGGTCATCACTGGAGGCCATTTAGAATGTGTCTCAGCATTGCCTACATAAGGGGCAGGCGAGAGCAGCTCCACCCACCAGTTTCCATCCTCATTAGTCAAGGGTTGCTCCAAAGGGTGTTTATCCCTCTGAATGTCTAAGTTTGCATATGTGTGAGTGCTAAGCAGATTCCTGAAGATACCCTGTTAGGTTATCAGAGAAGCTCAGGCGAGAGAGTGTAATAGATTCAGGGTCCAGCTGAGACAAGATCCCTGTCTGGTTATTCCCGGATACAGCTGGTTGGTGCAGAAAAATTTGGAATAAAACGTGGGCTGAGAGGATATGAGATGAAGCCTAAGAGGTGTCTGATATACCCTCAAAGCCTGGGGAGGCAGGCGTGATTGTAAGAACGTGTTAAATTATGTATTTCAGACAATTAGATAATAGGATATTAAGACGTACTTGCTAATTGTATAGTTCTGCCAACAAAGGCAAAAGTTTTTAGCAGAAGAAGAGATCAACGTGGACTCAAGTTGGCAGAAAAAGAGTTAGAGCCTTGAGGCATGGCTGGTGGGGAGGCTGAGAGTTCTGGGTAAAGAGTCCCCCATGTTAACAGAGACGAACTGAGAATTCCCTGGAGAAGAGCAGGAGTCAGACACAGGAAAGCGATATCCAGACAGCTGAGAGTACAGGGTTTCCCTTGGCTCAGATAGATTTTCTGTCTTGTTGCCTCCTATAAGGTAGACTGCCGTCTTTGTTGTGATGTAGTGTAGCATGTGGTTAAATAAACACGCTTTAGAGGGAGACAGACCTGCTTTGAATCCTAGCTCTACTGCCTGGGCAAGTTTCTTAACCTCCTCAATCTTCAGTTTCCTAATCTGTCAAAGAGAGGTAACAGTGGAACCTACTTCATAGATTTATAATGAGGATTAAATTAATTCATTTGTGTAAAACACTTAAAACGGTGCCTGGCTCATTATAAGCCTTAGTAAATAATAGTTACCATTATTATTATTAGGGAAAGTGCAGACGGTGGCTTTAACAGCCAAAGGAAACCTAACTAGGACAGAATAATGAGAATAGGAAGCACTGAGCAGTCAGGAGAAAATAGATAAACCCTATTTCTATGCAAAAATTTCAGTCATGTCTTCTGCAAAAAGTGCTCTGAGATGTCGGAAGCATCTCAGACATATTCACTCAGCAGAAATTCCTTTTAGCCTTAGAGCAAAGAAAACTAATGAAACACTAGTGACCATGTTGACATTATCAGAAAAAGCAGTGGCAAAAAACCCTGTTGGTAGGCTCAGCCCCTTTTGGAATCTACAGCGCATATGGGTAGCCCGGACCTTTCTCATTTCTCCAGTGTGTGGCTGGATTAGCCAGGCAAACTCAATCTGCCTCCACATCAGAGGAAGAATATTTCCATGCAGAAAGGGCTACAGCTGTCACTGACGACCCCCATGCTTCCTGGGAATAGAATAGTTTGATGCAGCCAAGTTTTGGGGGGAAAAAGACTTCTCTTCCTACCTGAGCTGCCTACCAGGCTTCTTTTCTACTGCTCATGCTTTGCATGAACAGAACAATGTGTTGAAGATTCCAGGCCCTGGATAGAGTTGAAAGACTATCAAAGCATTTGGACTTTGGTTTGACAAGTTATCCAAAATATCATGACGAGTTTCCTTTTTGGTCTCTACCTTCAAGTTGCACTCTCTCCAATGCTAAAGTTCTTTGTGAATCTGCCTTGGCAATTAGTGTAGAGACATAAATGACCTTTGGCAATCATTAGCTCCTTAATCATCATCTGCCTTCCCTTTATTCTCCAGCAGATCCTGACCCACGTCATTTTTATGTTATAAAAAGCTTCCATTATTTTCTAAGTTCACAAAGGCCCTTCTTTAAATTTTTTTCTCTTACTGTGAAAGTAATACTTGCTTATTAGAAAAAAAAATATCAGATTAGAATGGTACAAAGTGTAAAGTAAAATTTCTCTCCCCACTCTACCAAGAACCACCCTCGTTCCACTCCCTGGAAGTTCACCATTGACAACAGCAAATTGTGTATGCTTCTAGACATTCCCCCTTTTGCAAAGAGGATTGTACCCCCATCACACACAGAAATATGTGCTCTTGTGCAACTTACTTTTTTTCACTGAACAATATTGAGAATATCTTTTCATGTCCACATAGATCTACTTCATTCTTTTTAATGTGTAGTGTATTCGATTGTGTGCTTTTACCATAAATAATCTAATCAACCCCCTATTAATTAAGATGTTTCCAGTTTTTCGCCATTACAAACCATGACGATATGAACACCATTATATATATTGATATATATCATTGTGTACTTGTGAAAGTGCGTCTCTAGGATAAATTCCCAGAAGACGATTTTGCTGAATCTGTTGGTGTGTACACTTAGTATTTGGACAGATATTGCTAAATTTCTCTTGTAATAGTTGAAACCAATTTACACTCCTATTAGCCTATGAGAGTGCCTATCATCCTTCCCTCCAAAGGGCCCAGAGTCTCCTGAGGAAGTAGCCTGGGCTTTGAAATCAGGCAGACCACTTTCTGAATTTGGTTCTGCCATTCACCAGCTGTGAGACCTCTTTTAAGTCACTAGGCCCTAGGGACCTCAGTTTTATCACCTATAAAATGGAAAAAAATGTCTTCTGGGTATGTCTGCCGTGATAATTCAGTAAAATAACACAGGTGAAGAACCTAGTATAGTGCCTGCCAGGCGGCAGCCGTTCAGCGTGAGCCACTTCCCTGAACTGCAATTCCTAACAGGCCAGTCTTGTTCACACCTGCTTCCCAATGCTGTATCTCCTCTTCCTGGGGGGGCCCTTTCTGATTCCCATGGTGAAAACTCCCACAGTGGAGTAACAAGAGCCACATATGCTGGGATTTGAGAATCACTTTCTTTTTCTTATTTCATCTATGTTTTCCATGCATGTTGTCAGAGAGATGATGACACTTCTTTGGGGCTTCATTTCCAGGAACTTGGGTATCTTTAGTTACTTGGTTCCAGAACTGATAAGTTAGCTACCAGATTGCTTTTGAATCATTTTTGGGCAAATACACTAACCCTAAAAGGTTATAGAGAATTGAGTATGAAGTGACTCTCATGGGTTAGAGGGTGACTGAAGGTCCTCCTTCAGAAAAAGATTTCTGAAGAATTCCTCGTGGAGAACTATTTAGAACCCCCACTTCCCCAGTAATCTCATACAAAAAATACTGAGAAATAACGAGCAGCTTCTATTCATTCTCAACCTATTTAAGCTCAAGTAGTAGCAATTCAATTATTGGGTGATGCTCACAGCAACATTTTAGTATGTACATTCCCTGTATCAGTTCACAGTTTCTTCTGATTTCTAAGAGCTCTTGGCCTGAGCCGTTGAAGACTGGGGATCTTAGCTTAGCTGATTCATTACCCAGAAGCTCAGACCCACGTTGACGATTTGATTTTATTATTAAGATCCAGAAGAACCATTAGAGAAGACCAGCCCAACTAAGTCCTTTAACTTAGATAGGAAAGTGTACCCAGTGAAGAGGCAAGGAAAGCAAACCCATTCAAAGGCACTCCCTTCTTCATGAGATGTCTGTTCTTCACAGATCTTCCCCAGTTTCTGGAGAGAAATTCAGCCCATAAAACTTGGATGGCTTCATGCTATAGAGAATGAGATGTGTTGCTCTCTGCAGCAAGGCTACCCTAGACCTGCACAGTTAAAAAGATCTGTGTGAGCTTTGACTGCAAGGAGATTTTAGTTTTAGCATGAAAAGTCAATATCAGATCATTTGAATTTATTTTCCACTTCAGTTTGCCCATCTGCTCCAGGAAATCTGATTTAAATACATTTTATCCAGAAGCCTTCCACAGGCACCAAGTTACCTAGCAACTCGAGGTTTCCTTTAGTGAGTTGTTTCCAACATAAAGAGTGTTCACAACTTGGGGAGGATGTGTTTTTAGCCTTCAAAGTTTATGAAGCAAGAATTAAATATTGAAACTGCCATTCTCACTCTGCATGAATGTAGACTATTTAAATTACATAGTCTTGGGGGCTGTATTTCTAAAGAGAAATTTTTAATTAACCTACATGACCATAAACATGAATGAAATAGTCCTGTTTAATTTGCAGTAACCAATCCAAGTGCAGCGTAGCTCAGCTCTAATTTAGGATCTTTAACAAAATCGAAATTGGGGCTCTGCATTCTATGCCTGATCTGGTATGTCAAAAAGATTTAGTTTTTCTGGACCTTGGCAAATATATCCCTTGGCTCCATTATGAGGATATGGGCTCAGACCTCTAGGTCAAGATGGTGGGTTGAGCCCATGCAGAAATATCACTCTTCTCCAAACACATAGAAATGATAGTATAATGATTATGTATCAATATATGTGTTTGTATATGTATATATATATATATGTGTATACACACACACATATATATATTCCAACTCACCCTACAATTTCACTTTTTCTCTGGAAGAATTTCCTAGCATAGTACCTACCACAACAGGTACACCAGTGGTTCTCAACTGGGACACTTTTGACCCCAGGAGACATTTGGCAACATCTAGAGGCATTTTTGGTTATCACAACAGGGGGCAGGTGCTACTGACATCTAGAAGGTAGAGGCCAAGGATGCTGATAAACAACCTTCCATGCATGGGACAAAGGATGATCTGGCCCCCAAATGTCAATAGTGCCGAGGTTGAAAACCCCTGAGGTACACAGTGTAGCTTTAACAATATATGTATTGAAAAATACTTTTATAAACCTTTCCTGGGTAAATTAATAGGGTATCACTTACACATAACCATTTGCAACCATTTGCCCAATTTGCGTCAGCCTCTCATATGCCTACAGAATGAAGTTCAGACTCTGGCGCTATGGATGTTCAAGTCCCTTCCCTTCTTCCTGCTCTCACCAGCTACGTCTTTCTTCACTTACTGCTGTGTGTGTTACGCTGCACTACATTAAACTTCCCACAGTACCCTGAAATGCCATACCTTTTCATATTTTTGTGTGGACTCTTCTCTGCCTGCAGTTTTTAAAAAAATATCATTTTTTCTTTGGCCACTCCACACGGCTTGTAGGATCTTAGCTCCCCGACCTGGCCCTAGGCAGTGAGAGCGTGGGGTCCTAACCACTGAACCGCCAGGAATTCCCCTCTTTTCTTATTCACCAGCAAATTTCTAGTTATTCTGAAAGACCCAGCTCGAATAAAGTCTTCTCTGACACCTCCTTTTCTTCTGTGCACACTTGTCTCTCAAACAGGCTGTTCCTATTTTTTTTATAGTATTTGTTTATTTACTTACCTCTCCTATTGCACTGTGTTTTAAAGTATTTTGTATTAATTTGAAATGAGAGCAATTAGCACTGGGTCTGGCACAAGGTAGATGCTCGAAAATTATCTTTCAAGTGTGTAAATGCAGATACTTGTATGTGTATACACACAAGGATGAACACACACACACACCACCACCACCACCACATACACACATTTGACAAAGAAAAAGACTGGCTGAGGAGAGATTTCATCAATGTTTCTGTGCAAGATTATTCCTCCTAGACACTTGCATGGTGTTTGTATGATAGGAATTTAAACCAAGATTCAAAGGACCAAAACGAAAAAAACACCTATGTAGACATGGGTGTTCAAACACCAAACCAAAAGATTGCCAAGGCAACACAGTGCATCTCCAGCACAAGAAAACCTAGTACAACATTCCAGAATTGAACATGGGATGCATTTCATCAGAAGTACAGCAAAAGTTGCCCATTTTTTTCCCAGAACGTGACTAGAACTGACAGATCATCCCTGAATCTGCTTACCAACTGAGAGTTTTGAATGCTGAGACACTGTTGGGTGTGTGTTCTCTGTGCACATTCGTAAGAGTAACGCTTGGAGATCAATCTGTTCAGAGCTGAATTCTATGCCCACTTGTCATTTGTCTTAACTTTACTTAAACTCATCCAGTGTTTATGAAATCACTGAGTGAAGAAGCCACATGTGAATATTGATGCACAAACTGGGGAATTGTGGGGCAAGAGTCCCTTGATCTGATTTTTCCCATCCATGAAATGAGGATAATAATTCATACTCTTTGGCACCTCAAGAAGTCATAGGAAAAATGGATCGTGTGCAAAACCCAATTCTGCTTGAGTCCAGAGTTAATCTGAAACATATATATGCATACATCTCACATAATGGAGATCTTGCAGAGTCAGAAATATGTTACTATAGTGAGTCGTTAATTTGTAAGTCATTACCTGTGGTTTCTTTCAGATCGGATCTGACTTCTTTCTGCTCCTTTTTCATTGTTTTGGAAGAGAAAGAATAGCTTTATGAACCTCAGAGGTTCAATGAAGTCTTGGTAAGAGAAGAATATTACCTAATACTGAATATTCTTAAAGAAACAGTCTATTTGCTCACTATTGGAGGTGAGCAAATATAATTCTAGTTTTCAAAAGGGAGAGAAGGTGGGTTCCCCAGACTACGATGTGGGAGCCAAAGATTTAGTTTGAGAACTTAGAGCTTCAGTTTGGTGAACACACTGAATTGAAGGTTTGTCACAGGCCACAGAGGGTTCCTAGGCTGGAGGTCATTTGAATCTCTACAGCATCAAAATAAATTGTGAGCCCTGGAATACAGACGCTGTACTAATTAAGTACAACTGCTGTACTTCCGTTAAGGGGTTTCCATGACCCTGACAGAGATCAACAGGAAAGGAGGCCTCTGTGACTCAACAGATATGATCAGTGTAGATAAAGCTAGATTATAAATGGAAAAGGAAGCCCAATAAAACTATGCCCTCTAAGGAAAGAGTATGCCTGGTTGGAAAGCTCTGATGCACCAACTCATACTTCTGTTTGTGAAAATGCATCCAGGGACTGCGAATGTTAGCCCTTCGTAGTCACTGTGGACTTGGAAACCAATGGACTTAAGGACAGGTGGAGAGTCACGGCTTGTTGGTAAACAGAGGAGCTTCTCTCTTTGAAAGTATGTAGAGCAGAAAACATTACATAGGGGCTTAGAGAGCTGAACCAAGAACAAAGAGTGGCAATTACAGGAGTTTTTAATTTGGGCTCAACATAAGAAAATATTTTATAGTAGCCACCACTGCTGTGACAGGACATGGCTTCCCTGACTGAGTAGTGAGCAATCCGTCTCTGGAAATTCTCAAGCAGAGGCTGCACACGGAGGCTGAGGTGGGTTTTGAGCATCAGATGGCAGATCACTCACCAGCTGTCCACTGAGGTCCTCCACATGCCAGGAACTCTTCTGCATTGTGGTTTCTTTAGCCGCATAGCACAGGGAGATCAGCTCTGTGCTTTGTGACCACCTAGAGGGGTGGGGTAGGGAGGGTGGGAGGGAGACGCAGGAGGGAGGAGATATGGGGATATATGTATATGTATAGCTGATTCACTTTGTTATACAGCAGAAACTAACACACCATTGTAAAGCAATTATACTCCAATAAAGATGTTTAAAAAAAAAAAAAGTCTTGCTTTGATGATTCCAGTCTATATGGAATCTCAGTCACCCTCATTCTCAGCTATTTTGCCCTATACCATTTTGTACTATTGATCATTGGCCATGCCTACTACCTTTCTGAGGGCCTGTGAAGCCACAGAATAAAAATGTATATTAGGCGTATGTAAATATTTAAGAGCTAAAAGTGAGAGAGTGCCAGTGGGGAGCAGGAAGAGGAGGTGTCTCTCTGGCAGCTCCTGGCAAGCTCCTTCTGGCCGTGTGCTATTGTGGTTAAGAGCGTGGACTTTGTGTCAGACCTACGTAACTTTTCAGAGCCTCAGTTTCCTCCTTTGTAAAATGGGGGTGATAATATGTCGTAGATTGTTATGTTTGTAACTTTCTTAGCTTAGTGCCTTCTTAGCTTAGTGCTGGCATGTAGTAAACTCCTATTCAGCCCAGGTCCTTAATTAACAAAGTACCTGGTATACAGTAAATGCTCAATAAATGGTAACTGTTAGTAGCAATACTAACAGCAAGGATAATAAGTAGCATTACTAGTAGCAGCTAGACCAGGACTTAAAACACATATCCTGACTCCTGGGCCAGTGCTCTTTCCAAAACCTGACAATGTGAATTTTATTTTGCTTTGTGGTGATGAGATGTGTGGATCAAAACTTACAATGTCCCTCCCTTTTAACAGTGAGGAGATCAGACTGATGCCCTAATATTTCAGAAAGAAGATTTGACTTCCGTGGCTTCTGCACTCTTTTCTCTGAGAAGGATGCCGCGAGGGTGACATGAAATAATAGGGAGGCTCGGAAATCCCAGTTTACCTAAAACAGGTTATGCTGATTCGGGGAGTTAGTTGTTAATAGCCCCCTTTTCACTCTCCAAATTGTCACAGTTTGGATGACAAACCATACGGTCACTCTAAATATAACACTCACCGCTCTGAATTGTGGTCATTTCAACTTAGATCAAATTGCACAGGCTCCAGACAAATTGTACTCAATTAGTGTTTTTTAAAAAGTGACTGTCACTTTTAAGAGATTGTGTGTCACTCTCCTGGACACAGATAAATAGCCCACCTACATTATCCAAATGGAACCATCTGCAAAGAACTGTCGTGTTTCCTGGGGTATCCAAAATGTGAAATCGGCACCATTCTTTCCTGCAGGAACCTGTCTTATTAATAGTATTTATCGTCTATCCCTCTGAGAGCCTAGTGAAAAGCAAGCAGGGGCTGGAGGAGCCCAGGTGACTCTCTCTTTGCATTCAGAGGATTTAGCACGGAGATCTCCCCCAGGCGGTGTCTTCCTGGGTGCAGACAGGAAGGTGAAGGCACAAGCAGATCCACAGCCGGCCTGCGGTCGCAGCGGGTTGGGAGAAGCCTACTTTGGCATCAGCTGCTCCACACTCCCCAGATCAAATGTCAGCTGCCAGGACCAACTGGTGTCTCCTGGAGGTCTTTAAAAAATGATTTTCCAGCTGTGAAAGGCTGCGGCATTGTTCTGCTGTTTGGCCACCTTCTCCCTGGCTGCCCCACTGGCTGCAGCCAGGATGAGTCCAATCAAAGGGTCAAAAATACAGCAGCCGCACAGCCACGGCCCTTCCTCTCTCAGCTGTCTGATGTCAGCTCATCAAAGGCCCTACATATGGCCCCGTGCTTGCTCATCATTCACCTCACAGGCCTCTAGAATTTTCACAAGTCAGAGGAGGCGCCAGGAGAAAATTTGCGGCCCCTGAGGGTGCCCTAGGGGTGGTTAATAGCCAGGGAGGGTGACAAGAAAGGGGGAAGTTTAGTGTGCTGTGGTTCCCAATTGTTTGGCTAACAGCCGGAGGTTGACCTTGAGCTTGCGTCTGCCACATGGCGGAGGCACCAGCCGGGCAGCATGTTGGGAGGGCTCAGGCATAATGGAACTTGAACATGCAAATGATTTTAATGAATTCTTCTCCCCTCCTGCCCCCATCCCGTAGCTCCCTGTGCAAGAAGAAACACTTCTCAGATTATAGGGGAAAGTCCCTACTTGCTCCAAGTCTAAAAGCATAATGGAGACAGGTTCTGCTGAGGCCTCTGCCCGCTGTGTGAGCCCTACAAGCTTGACTGTCCTGGATCAGAGGGAAGCACGAAAGGCCATGTGCTGTGACTTGATCCGAGCTCGGGGCAGTGGCCAGATGAGACAAAGACAAAGAGCCTGTTTCATGAGAATGATTTTCTGGTACCTAGAAGGTGAAGGCCGGCCGTGGACTTATCTGACATGGCAGTGGGCCTGGATGGAAGGGACTGGCCAGCTGTGTGTGCCCTGGGGCTGGGTCGCAGTGCAGCGGGGTGGAAGAGGGGGCCAGTTACAGGATGCCTGCTGCTGGGCCTCCGTCACTGTCCCAGCACAGGTGCCTCCTTCCTTCCAGAACGCAGCTGGGAGAGAAGCAAGGGGCTTTTCTTGCACCTCTTCCATGCTGTTCCTGGATAATTTGATTCAACCTCCATTGCAGTCAGGTAGCTGACCTTGCAGGAGTCGTTCTTGGCCTTAAACTCTGAGCCCAACACCTTTGGGTGGCATAACTGACGTTTAAGAAAGGATACTTGCTCCCTCTTATTTCCCATCTCTAAACTCTGATCCTGGTGCACGGTTAAATTCCCTGTGCCCCTAAGGGGCTTGCCTGTAGGTAGGGAAGCTCTATGTATGCTATAAAATGTATAAGACCTAGTAGGTCTGTGAAACTAAATGTGACTGTCACAATTTTGATCTCAGTATCTCGCAAAATTATCAGAAGTGTTTTGTAAACTGTAAAGTGATATACAAATGTAAGTGGTTGTTGCGATGGTTTTTTTATTTTATAAAATGCTTTTTTTTTTTAAATGCGAAAGTGATCTCTCTTGTAGAATTGGTTATATGAGAAAAGTCAGATGAACACAAAAAGCGCTAGCTTTGCCACATGGCAGTTGTTCAAAATCTGCTTCCAAGGGTCACACTTGTGCAGTGTTGTTTGCCCTGAAATCCACCATAAAGGCAAACTGGCGGTATGGACCATATTAACAATGGGCTTTGGAAACAAAACCAGTTTGGAGCAAATTGTAAGGGAACGTGATACTAATGTTTTACATGGTAAGATATACAAACTGAATTAATTAATGGGAAACTATTATTAGATGCAGGGTAGTTCTCCATACATTAACTACCTTGTCCTTGTAAACAGACCCTGTCTAGGATGGCTTACTTATAGGCTGTTACAGCTTGCATAGAGAAAGAAAGAAATTAAACTGGAGGCTCTTTGAATATAGCATAGTGCTGAAAAGCTCATTTACCTTTACTTTTTATTAAATCTACATGTCTTTTTCAAATGCTTAAATTATTTTTGCTGAACAGTAAGCTTAGGCGATGAGCCTGGATTTATACAGTTGTTCTCGAAATGAGCTTTGAAAGCATCATGTGGTAATTTTTTTAAAATGGAAAAACTTGGTTAGGGAGCCATAGACCATTGTCCGGAAGGAGAAGAAATCAGTCAGTGTTTCTGTAAAGGTGGTTAACACACAGGCAGAAACAACTGCTCAGGATATTTTGCAAATTTACATTTGCTTTTGTTGATTCCTTATTAAACTGAATAACCAGGCACATGGAAGGTAAAGCCCTCTTTTAATTAAACCTCTTGGTGTGGGCCCATGTGATTAAATATGACGGAGCTGCTCCTGGGGTTTCTGCTACTGAAAATACTAACAATAATCATTTGTTTTGTTTTTATATTTAAACACATTATTGCATAGCTTGGTGCAGAGATAATTACCAATTTTATCTCCTGTGTTTTTCTAATGTTCATTAATAACAATAAAGGGTTGTAGGTTAAAAACTCATTTAATTGCCTTTATGTTAATGACATTATGAATAGCCTTAGCTACAAGATTCTAATTCTGTCCAGTATCCTCTTTCTCAGTGGAGCCCCAGGAGGGCTGCTCATTTTATCAGCATTACTGATTCAGAGTTTTTCCTTGCAGGTGGGTTTTTGTACATAATCAGAATTAATGCACAACACATTTTGCAAGGAATGGAGTAGAAGCACTCAGAATAAGTAATTAACTAGAGTGCCCAAGGAAATATGCCCGAGCATTTTTTTTAGCATATTCATAAAACATTAAGGACAGTCATAAACACAGTAGAAACAATTTCCTGGTAATATGCTTTTAGACTATTTTCTGGCTCTTTTTAAATTTTTTTCTCTCTCCCATAGGGGGAAAAATTTTTTTTTAACTGAAAATCCCAGGGATGCAGATAAAATGCCCAATGTGTGGTGCTTTTGGGATTCAGTGTGCTTCTGTGCTGCTGCACGTGAGCTGGCAGAGTCCGAGGACCTTTCCCCTTCTCTTCCCCTGCTCCCATCTCCATCACACAACTTACCAGGCAGGAAAGGGAGTGAATGCAGTTTGCAACATCAGAGGAGATGTGGCTACCCGCCTATTCCCAACCTCTAGCATTAACCTCTGGGCATGGGAGAGAATGCCCAGAGAGGAGGAGGGGGCCAGAAGTAAAGGTAGTGCGGTGGCCACGTGGTATGCCACCCAGACCCCTCCCGCCTTAGACTGACACACTCGTCTCTCCAGCTCTTGATGGCTGACAGCTCTCAGCTCAGTCACTATTCTCAGGTCATCAAAGTCATGTCCCTACCCCCACCCCCAGGCATCCTGCATCCAATGACAGGCAAGCAGGAGAGTTTAAAATTCTGGTCCCCCTTGCCTCAAGGTGGGATAATTCAGAAGGCCATCCTGATATCAGAGTGCCCTGGGGGATTAGCTGAGGTCTTTGTCTTGCATCCTTCATCCCTCCTCATGATGCCGTTCCAGAGAGCACTCCCCGATAAACCTTCCGTGCACAAATCTCAGAGTCTATTTCCAGGGGACCCATGACGAAAAGCCAGTGATCAACTTGCCCGCCTCCACGCTGTCCGCCGCACACTGAAGCAGCAGTTTCTCCCCAGCCTCTTTGATCTTGCTGTCTTCTTAGGGTGCTTTGGGCACAGAGCTTGACATCCTGAATGGGGCCAGGTACAGGGTGCAGAAACATTGCCCTCCCATTGAGCAAGCATCACATGAGCTAAGGTATAATAAAACGTTTTTAAAATCCTGGGCCTTGGAATTAAATGGGTGAATTCACATACTGGTTGTAGTTTTTGGACAAGTTACTTAACATCATTGAACCTCAGTTTCCCTATCTGGAAAGTGGGGCTAACGGCACAGGTAACGTTTATACAGTGTTTAGCCCCGTGCCTAATACCCAATCCATAGTAATGCTCCATAGAAACAACAGCTCATTTTTTCTTCTTTTCCATCTTCATATCATTATCCATATGGAAGTATGATTTTGGATGCTGAACATGAACATAATCTTCACCATTAGCCAGGTCAGTTTCTTCAAGACTAAGGTTTTTTTTTGTTTTGTTTTGGTTTGGTTTTTTGCCACACCACATGGCTTGTGGGATCTTAGTTCCCTGACCAGGGATTGAACCTGGGTCCTCGGCAGTGAAAGAGCTGAGTCCTAACCACTGGACCACCAGGGAATTCCCAAGACTAAGGTTTAGAATAGCCCTGGTTCTCATGGAGTTTAGCATTCTGTCTAAATGGGAGCCCACAGAGGAAGGTGGCACAGGCCCAGCACAAAGCTCCTGTCAAAGGAAGAACCCAGAATATTTATAAGATCCCAGGTGACTTAGAGCAAGGTCACATTTGGTTCTTTCAAACACTGGTAAGAAGTAGGCAATGGTATTAGTTTGCTAGGTACCTGGAGCCTTGTATGTATTAACGTATTTAATTCTTATAGCATCCTTAATTAGGTACAGTTATGCCCATTTTACAGTTGAGGAAACAGGTTCAGAGAGGTTAAGTAACTTGCCTTAGGTTACACAGCTAATAAGTTGCAAACCCAAACCCTTGCCTTTCACCAAACCTTTAAACAGAGAACCCAAGGCTTGAAAATTTGTTTCAAATTACCTCCAATATCAGTATTTCCCAGCTAATTAGATGTACTATCCCTTTTTAGGAAAAGTATCAAAAAATGCAAGTCCCATCCAAAGATCATTTTATGGTGGTGCCCGGTGCTCATGGACATCTTGCAGTGAAGTCAAAGCGTCCTGGTGAATAGATTCCTTGCTTTGCCCAAGGCATTATAACCTGGAAGCACAATGGCCTTGATCTTAAAATTAGAGACACCTGCATCAGAAGCCCAGTTTAAGAGATGTGGGAGTAATTATTGTTCAAAACAATGTCGCATTAGATTTGGGTTAATCTCATTGTATGTTCAAAAATGCATTGAGCACAAGAACATTATTTTCTTATAATGCTATAGATTTGTATAACACATAAAATTTTATCAAATGCTTTTATACTTAGCTGACTTCATAACAAGTTGGTGGAGTGGATATTAGAGTTCCATTTGCCAGATGATAAAGACTTCACTTCTTTAAGGAACCCGTCCAATTGCCAAAAGTTCACTTGGCAGTAGAGATGAGTCTAGATCCCCATTCTTTTGACCCTTGGCTACTCAAAGTGTGGTCCCTGGGCCAGCAATGTCAGCATCACCTGGGAGTTTGTTAGAAATGCAGACTCCCAGGCCCCATCCAGGTCTATTGAACCAGAATCTTTTAACAAAATCCCCGTAAATTCATATGCATATAAATGTTTGAGAAGCTCTGTCTCCACTCACTATATTACTGTCTCCAAACCTCTCTTCTCTAGAGTCTAGACTGTAAGCCCCATGAGGGCCAGGCCTGCATCTGGCTTGTCTACCATTGTACGCTCTGCACTTGCCCAGTGCCCAGGCCAGAGCAGGCATTCCATTAGACACATCGACAGCTCTGTCATTGGGTAGTTGGGCCTGCCAGCCAGTTAGTATCTGAATCCCTTCTAGAGGAAACAACATAAGTTTTCATGTTCCTGAAAGTCTACCATCAGCACAAAGGTATTCACCTTATTCATATGAAAAAGTTGAAGTCATGCTTGAAAAATATACTGAAACCTGTGGTTTGCCATCCTGTTTCTCAGCCTACCAAACCAGTGCCTATAGGAGTGGGAACATTGTACTGTGTAATTATTTAAATGAAAACAACATAAATGAAGAGAAAGGCTATTTATATCAAGTGCTACTAATTAAATGAGAAATAATGGGTCCTGCTGAGAAAGGATACAGCCAGAGAGAGCAAGAAAAACTTCCTGCCAGTAAAGACTAGTGGACAATGGGACAGTGTTACTAGTGGGATAATTGACTCCTGGAGAAGATTGTCCAAGGCAAGATGAGATAAGTACCAGGCAAGTATAATGTACTTCCAACCTTATTATCGATGATGCTTTCAGGTACCAGCTCTGGGTCACAGATTTTGAATATACTAAATGCTTAATTCAGTGCTGCCCTTTCACCCGAAAGATGTCAGGGTAAGAGAAAAATGTGTGCACCAGTCCAGTGCTCCCTGATTTAACTCTTCACTGAAATACTGTAGGAATAAATGACGGAAAAGGAAATCATAACCCCCACTTCGCTCTTGTACCCAGAAAGTGATTTCCATTTCAAACAGCTGATAGAACAACGATGTGGTCATCAAAAACTTGTGAAGATGATCCCCCAAACCCTGCCTTATTTTTCTTCAGGATCACTCTAAAAAAAATAATTTAGAGGCAGGAGATTGGTGGTGTGGAAGGGAAAGCCTCCTATTCAGAAAATCAATGCAGATTGAGGTACCATAAGGAGATGCTGATTTATAAGCTGCTGCGTTGAAAATGACTTGCTTTCTCATTAGTTGGACCTGGCTCATGGCTATGATACAAATAAGGCAAATAATTTAAAACATATACTTGCAGAGTATGTTTGACTTTCAATTTGTCCTTGGAAGATTTGGGGCCTAAGTAAAGAAAGATTCACAGAGAAGTTAAAAGGCTGCCAGTCACAGATGCTACAGAGCAATGCCCTTAAGAGCTTGGGTTCTGGGAGAGAAAGACCTAGGTTTGGATCCAGATGCACCCTAGTGTTTCTGGCACCTTGTCCAAACACCTTATTTCTCTAGGTCTCCTGTTCCTCATTTGTAAGATGTAGGTAACATTAGAAGCGACCTCTAAGGTGGCTGGGAGGAATAAATGACAGTTCCATTCCGTAAATGAAATATGCATTGCCTGGCTGGGTTGGGCTCTATGTAAATGCTAGCTGTTTTGTTATATGAATGAATAGCCTCTATTTTAAAATATTTCCAATTTTATATGTACTTATGTACTTTTTGGGGGATTGAAACGATGAGAATTGAGAAAAGTTATCTGGAGCCTATTTCTTGCCTTCAGTGAGCTTACAAACTAATTGGGAAAATGATGTGGGTACAGGAAACTATTAAGGAAAATGAAGAGAATGTGATGAAAGCTGAAGGAAAGATGGTGGCCAAAGGAGGAGAGAGGTGAGGAGTGGGGAAAACCTGGAGTGATTGAAGGCAGGAGCAGTGGGGAAAGGCTTCAAGGAGAAATAAACTTTCAGGGCCCCGGGGGCCATGTGGATCTTGAGAAGGGTGATGCACTGCACAGCAATGACATCATCCTAGACTGTTCTTGAACTACCCTGTTTATCGGACAGGCACATTTTACTTGGGAGAGGCTCTGGTGAGCATATGGTGGCTTGTCTTTGTGGCATCCTATGTATTACATTCTGAGTGGCTCCAGGACAAGATATTCATTCATTCATGTTTATTGAACATATAGTGTATGCTAGGCATTGGGGATATAGATATGAACAGGAGAAACCATGCCCTGATCTTTATAGGGCTCAAATTCTAGTGGTGGAGGTATAAAATAAACACATACATCTCTAATATCATATCGGTAGAGATTAAACAGGGCAAGGAACAGAGAAGGATGGCGAGTGGTTATTTTATATAACGTAGCTGGGGAGGTCTCTTTGAGGGTGTGACCTAAGAGCACAGGCCAGGCCTGAAGACTGGTGGAAGAGTGTTCCAGGCAGAGGGAACAGCAGTGCAAACGGGCCAGGGTGGGTTTGCATTTCCTGCTTGGAAAGAAGGCCAGTGCCGCCAGAAAGGAGCGAACGTGGCCATCCACGTGCTGTGTACAGATTTCTTCCACAGCACACCAGGTACGTCTGCCCAAATGACACAGTAATGAGCGAAGTAAAGTTCAGAATCATTGATCACGCTTTCAAAAGTAAGTTAACGAATAGAGTTGAAGGGATACTAGTGATGCAGTTGGCATTTGCAAGCTGATGAGCTCATTTATCTCATGAACACCAGGCAGGTTTAAGATGTTTGATTGCTTAGGCTACAGTTCAAACTGTGTCCTGAGTTTGAATTATTTTCCATGCTAAAAACCCCAATGGTCATTGTTATTTAGTAAAATTACTTTGTTTCATAAAAATCCATGAAACAGGTATATTTCTGGATAAGAGTAAATGAGTGCATTGTGCTCTGAAACCTTCATCGTGGGACTTCCCTCTGAAGGGTACCATATTATAGTCTAACACCAGTAATTCAAGTGACAACGTGTTTTTGCAGGTCTATTAGCCTGAAATCTTGAACTAAATCTGTCAAAAGTTTTCTTTTTTTGCAAACTGGCTAAAACGTTTAGTGGTAGCGAAAAAAAAACCACCATGGAAGCAATATGTTAAGAAACCTTTGTTTCAACATGAAGGAAGAGTTGTTTTTATTTAACAATTTCTGCCAACAGTCTGATAACATATTTCAATTTTGATTTGCCCATTTTCCTAAACTGCGCTGATAAAATATAGACATCTAACGTGCACACAGTAATACTTCAATCTCCTCACTAGAGGGAGAGAATAATTATTGATATGTATGTGTAGACGGTGTGTTCTTCAGCTTCCTGATTCCTTAACCTTTCTGTGGAAAAGACTCCTGGGACATGATTGAGGAAAAAGTGGTTTTTCCTTCCAGATGGATTCGTTGGCTAGGGCAATATTTTTAGTTATGCCAATAAAACGAAAGGGAGACAGAAAATCAGGCAACTGCCAGAGTGGTTAGTGTGGGACTATTACCAAGGCAGAAATGAGGCCAAAGAGATGATAAATGTCTGCCTCTCACCCACTCCATCAGCTGAAGCCCGACCTGGATCCTCTTTTCCATCTGAGCTCCAAGCAAGCTACCATTTTTTATAGCAGCACTTAATAGTGGACATTAACTTAGCCCTCCCTGAAAGGGCTGACCTGCAGGCTACACTCGGTGCTTCTCCAAAGTGTAATCACTTGCTCACTCAGTAATTTCACCAAATAGCATGCACCTTTTCCAGCCACTTATTGGCCAATTAAGTCAAGTTCTCACTGAGGGGGTCCAGCTGGCTTCAAGTTATCTAAGATGAATTGATTGAAGACATTCTGCAATCTATGAACCCAGTTTAATGATCTAGGTGATAATACTTGTAATTCTTCTCAGTCAGGGGAATTTGCTGCAGCTGTTGTTGCCCATGTTCTGATACACTGATGTACCAGAAAAGCATTAATCCGCCCTCAGAGTTCCCTGGCAATTACTGCATTGTGAAAAGGGAAATTTAAAATTCACTCAGCATAGCCAAGTGAAAACCATCTTTCTGTTGATGTGTTTTTATTTTATCCCACAGTAAATGTTTTTTTAAGGTGGAGTATGGGGAGAATATGTTAATGGTAATACTTCATCAGGAATGGAGGAAACCAACTAAACGTTCATTCCATTTTACTGCTGAAAACAGCCCATCAAATGTTTGAGGTACAAAAAAGCACTGCTTTAAGGCAAGAACATGATTTTCTAAAATATTGGGGTGAGGGTCCAAGGACTAAAGTCATTATTTTTGTATGAAATGTTTGCTCCCACCCCCTGGATTCATGGCCCTTGAAGTGATAATGAAGCAGAGTCACACAGTGACACAGGCCTTCAATGTATCTCCAAACACTTTTCTGCACAGTGACATATTTTTTAAAAGTAATCATTAAATAATTTGCTTGCTTTCCTATCTGTGCATGTGTTCCCTGAACTGCTGAAATGTTAATTCTCCTCCCTATGAAGCAAATACTGTAAATAATACTCTGGAGGTTTTTCTGAGTGTTGCAAATTCACAATACTTAGGAACACTCTATCCTACCGTGGGTCTGTGAAGTTTATGTTTACAAACTGAAAAGCTGGTTTTGATTTTCTTACGAAAGTGGCAGCTGTGATATTAATTTACACTGCACTGAGGAACTGCCATCCTTCTCTTTCTGGAGAGTGGGTTCCTTTTCCCTGAGAGGTGTGATTGAACTTGGCTTTGGGGATGTGTGACTTGCTGGGAAAGGCTGGTGCTTTTGATGAGATTTTAAATTCTTTCCAGTGATGCTGGAAAAACAAGAGACTAGGAAGGATGTATTTTAAAGTTGAGTGTAGGCTTTGTGGGAAAACTTAATTGGACCATGGTCATACTTTAGACTTATGAGTCCAAATTTAACCAAGAGCATCAGACAAGGAATGACATTTTCCTTTGTTTTTCTAACCAGGAAAAGGCAAAGCCAGACAGAGCTTTGGGGTCTGGCATGAAACAGACTGAATTTTCACTGAGAACAAAACATCTGATTATTCAAAGAACTCTTTTCTGCATTTGTTTTTTTTTGCCTCTATGTGCCCCCTTTTATTGATGGGTTAACCTAACTTAAAATGTTCTAACTACTGTAAATGAAAAATCTTATCCAAGTGGGATTAATAATAATAGCTAACAATAAACACTTGCCACATGCCAGACTCTGGTTCTGAGAACCTACCTGGAATATAAGTCAATTAATCCTCCCAACAACCTATGAAGTCAATGCTCTTATTATCCTCATTTTACAGATGAGGAAATGGAAGAACAGAGAGGTTAAGTAACTTGCCCAAAGTCACACAGCTAGTAAGTGCCAGAGCCAGGGTTTGAACCAAGTGCGTTAGTGTCTCTGTGTTTATTGACTGCAGACTGTCTCTCTGACTTCTCATAGGTACAAAGCTTCAGCTATCTCTGTTTTAGCCTTCCAGGCTGTTTCCCATGTTATCTCCACAGGGAAAGAATAACAGAAGTGCAAAAGGACAACTGATGTCACAACAAACAGGAACCGAAATTGCTGCAAGTGCTTCTCTTCAGGAGGCCTTACCCCAGATCTATTATTTGGACCTAACCTCCAAAGAGCTCAAAGTACTTCACAAGTTTACTTGAGTCATCAATATGTTAGCAAAGTGTCAGAAGGGTAGATATTCTTCACTTTTTTTTTTTTGCAGATTAAATCCAAAAAATGAAATGTCAATTTGACCTTGAACTCATTTCTCCTGGGTCTTAGCCTGATATTTCCTTTGATGCCATTTTATCTCATTGAAACATGGATATACCTGTCCCTTTCCATACAAATTCAGATTATTCTTGGGGACAAAAAGTCTCTTTTATCTACATCCAGCACTGTAATAGCTGTTGAAAAAAATTAGCTCATATAATGCATGTGAAGATCTGGTGTGGAGATAGAGATGTAGAAAGGGAAAAAAGCTAAATACCATCTGAAAATTACTTTCTGTCTGAACTTTACAGATGAGGAAACTGAGGCTAAGGTCACATACCAACTTTTATTTTTTTACTGCTTAGGGCTTTGCCTTCAAGAAACAAAAATGAATTATAATATGAAAGTGTTTTTAGTGAGCATTTATTTATTTTCTTTAAAAATATAAGTGGGGACTTCCCTGGTGGCGCAGTGGTTAAGACTCTGCGTTCCCAGTGCAGGGGGCCTGGGTTTGATCCATGGTCAGGGAACTAGATCCCACATGCATGCCACAACTAAGAGTTCACATGCCACAACTTGAGCCCGCATGCTGCAGTTAAGGAGCCTGTGTGCTGCAACTAAGACCTGGTGCAACCAAATAAATAAATAAAAATAAATAATCAGAATGTTAAAATAAATAAATTAATTAATTAATTAATTAAAATATAAATGATCTCTATTAGAGTTTCATAGGTTAGGGCTTCTCATTATATATTCACAAAGCACTCTGTACTTTCCTAAGCATTCAATACAATTGTAATTAATTAATGCATGGATAATTTCTTGTTTAGCTTTGACTTCTCTTTGAAGTCCACCCCCACTCCCTTCCATGTGGGCTGGATTTAAATTGACTTGCTTCTAACAAATATTAGAATACGGCAGAAGAGATAGGTTGTCATTTAACAGATTAGGTTACAAAAAGATTGTAGCTTCCACCTTGGGACCCCTCTCTCACTCTCTCACTTATTTGCTCTGAGGGAAGCCAGCTACCACATTGTGTGAGCTGCTCTAAGGAGAGGTCCATGGGGCAAAGACCTCTAGGCAACAGCCAGTGAGAAACAGGCCTCTGTGTAATAGTCTGTGAGGAACTGAATCCTGACACCTGTCAAGAACCATAGACACAAGCTTGAAAGCAGATTCCCTGCAAGTCGAGCCTTCATATGAGACCACAACCCTGGTCCAAAGCTTAATGCAACCTCATGAGACACCTTGAGCCATAGGCACCCAGCTAAGCTGCACCCAGGTTCCTGGCACACAAAGACTTGAGATAATAATTGTTTGTGAGTTTCAGCTATTAAATTTTGGGGTAATTAGATGACTAATACAATCTGATCTAGATGACTCACCCACCTAAAGATGAACAACTAATTAAGCACTTTATAAATAATACAAATGCCAATCACTAGAAAGTAGATTCTAATTGTCCTATAAATTTCTAGTAGTGATTTTGTGTAATGAGCATCTTTAAGTGATCTAATTAACCAAGACTATTATTTAATCCACTGGTTTCCAAAGTTTGGTCTTGGAACCTTTAGGGGTCCCCAAGACTCTTTCAGGGAATCCAGGAAATCACAACTACTTTTACAACATTACTGAAATGTTATTAGCCTATTTCACTTTCATTCTCTCATGAGTGTACAGTGGAGTTTTCCAGACACTGCATGATATGGGATGATGTAATTTTCTGACAGTTTATGGAATGTATGCTTGTGTAATCTTGTATTTTCTAGAATTTTCTAAGGTAGTAGATTTAAGGTATAAAAATATGCATTTTCTGAAATTAACTCAGTTGTTCTCAGTACTTCTGTGCTCTAAGTAGTTACCTTCAATTATAACTTGTATAATCTCCATAACCTCTATATTGTCCAATTAATTATTTTGAAATACCAAAGTTGTTCCTGAATCTATGCAGAAACACAGCAAAAAAGTATACTTCTATTGTCTTGTTTTGCTGTGATGTTTTGAATTTTCTGTTTTAATTTTTAATATGGTAAGTGTTGAGTAGATATACTCCTATGGGGATTATATCCTATTATAATAATCCTATTATATCTTATTATATTGTTTATGGAACAAAATCTCTTAAGATTCTCAATAATTTTTAAGGGTATACAGGGGTTATGACACCAAAAAGTTTAATTCATCCATTGACAAATGTGATTGAACCCCTAGACGTGTTCTGCATTGTGCTAGGTACTGTGAGTGACACAAAAGTATGAACATAACACTCTCCCTTAAGTTGCTTAATATCTAGTTGTGGAGATGAGACTAATTTGTTGTTTGATATATGCTGTGAAGCTAAACGTTGTACTAGAGACTGTAAGTGCAGTAAAGTACATGGAAGGGAGAGGTTGGGGCTGGGGAGTCACTGGGGGATGACAGTGCTAGAAGAAAGGTATCTCAGTCCTCCTAATGAGAACCTCCATGAATGTAAAGAGAAAATATGAGGAGAAAACAGTGGGGAAATGTATCATATAAGGTGCCAGGAGAGTAAAGCCAAGTCTCCAGCAGCTCTCAGCTGCATGTTGTGCATTGATTTGGGGAACTTCTGCTGGAGCTCTGTCTGCCAAGTGCTTTCTACTTGGATGGGTGACCTCTGAAGCATCACCCTCAAAAGGCAGGCACAGTTCTGGCCCACATTTCCCATATGTAGGAAACTTGGAATCTTGTGTCCTGTAAAACTCAACTTCATTGTGTTGAAATCGTACCCAGAATTTTGAAGATGTGACCAGTGTTATGTGTATGTTAGTCTCAAGATATTTGTCTATTTGAGGTGTGAAATAAAATTCATATTTTATGGCAAGACAAGAAAAATATAAATGTAAAAATTTTCTCTGCCCTTTGGCCTCCTCTCTCCCCTCTACTGTGCATTGTGTATCTGCATTGTGCATGGACCAAACCTCTCCATCGGCAGAAATACCTGCTCAGCCATAAAGATCAACAGTCTCTTAGCACCAACAAGACAAACTGCTTAAAAGATAACATTCCTTTCCACAGCAAAGGAAATCATAAACAAAATGAAAAGACAACCTACAGACTGGGAGAAAATATTTGCAAACAATGCAACCAACAATGTCTTAACTTCCAAAATATACAAACAGCTCATACAGCTCAATAACAAAACAAAAAACCCAATCAAAAAATGGGCAGAAGACCTAAATAGGCATTTCTGCAAAGAAGACATACAGATGGCCAACAGGCACATGAAAAGATGCTCAACATCGCTAATTATTAGAGAAATGCAAATCAAAACTACAATGAGGTACCACCTCACACTGGTCAGTATGGCCATCATCAAAAAGTCTACAAGTAATAAATGCTGGAGAGGGTGTAGAGAAAAGGGAACCCTCCTACACTGTTGGTGGGAATGTAAATTGGTATAGCCACTATGGAGAACAATATGGAGGTTCCTTAAAAAACTAAAAATAGAGTTGCCATATGACGCAGCAATCCCACTCCTGGGCGTATATCTGTAGAAAACTCTAATTCGAAAAGATATTCACCCCAATGTTCATAGCAGCACTATTTACAGTAACCAAGACATGGAAACAACCTAAATGTCCATCAGCAGATGAATGGGTAAAGAAGATGTGGTATATATATCATATATATGTATATATATTACTCAGCCATAAAAAAGAAGGAAATAATGCCACTTGCAGCCACATAGGTGGATTTAGAGATTATAATACTAAGTGGAGTTAAGTCAGACAGAGAAAGACAAATATATGATATCACTTATATGTGGAACGTAAAATATGATACAAATGAACTTATTTACAAATCAGAAACAGACTCACAGACATAGAAAATAAACTTATGGTTACCAAAGGGGAAAGGCAGGAGAGGGATAAATTAGGGTTAGCAGATACACACTACTATATATAAAATAGATAAACATCAAGGTCCTACTGTATAGCACAGGGAACTATATTCAATATCTTATAACAAACTGTAATGGAATAGAATATGAATAAGAATATATATGTATAACTGAATCACTTTGCTGTACAGCAAAAACTAACACAACATTGTAAATTAACTATACTTAAAGAAAAACAAAATAACTTTCCTTCTTGATCTTGTAAGGGGTCACGATGACTCACCACTTTGTACTTATAGATCTGGATTGTGCAAATTATCTATGTCATTTAATGTGCAGCCCTCTGTCTCAAAAAACCTGTATAACTATGCTTTGACCTCTAATGGGTGGAACAGTTCTCCCAGCTTTTTGAGAGGCTGTTCCTGGGTTATAATCCTCAATTTGACTCGAATAAAGTTTTCCACTTCTTTCTTGAAATTGATTAATATTTTGTCAATAGGGGATATTGCAGCACTTATTTTGCTGAAAAGAAGAAAAAAGTCACTGCTTTGGGCAAAAGATGCCACTGTTTCTGTTTGTCCAGTATGAATTAGAAAACTTGGGCTAGTCTGCCATGTAAGGGTATGGAATCTTCTGATAGCTTCAGTTTCCTGACCCTCAATTTTACTACCTGTAAAAGGGGGATATTTTTCCTACACATCTTACAATGTGACTAGAGTGATCATACAAGAGAATTTATATGAAAGGGTTCAAGAAATTGTAAAGCTCTATTTAAATTCACAATCATAGTAACCTTAAAAAAATAAGCTAACATGTATTGACCACTTACATCATCATGCTAAGCACTGTTATAAGCGCTTTCCTTACATTATCTCAATTACTTGAATATGTTTGATATTATTAAACTGTAACATAGTATTGAGAACTTCATCAAGATCGCTGGATTCATGGCACACAGAACAGAATGTCAAAACAGTAAATTCTCAAAAAAAAAAAAAAAAATACCAAGAGACAGGAGTTCCTGTTTGCTCAAGAATTCCTTAATTCTTGGACTCTGGGAAGCATAAAGGAAAGTTCGTCTTAAAGGACAAATTTGTTCCCTCCTTTAATATAGGTAAGGTGTCCAGGGTACAGATTATCCGTAAATTGCAGCAAAACCTCCCTTAATGGAGAAGCAAATTTTTTGTCAGAAACTTTATAACCGTTCTAGGATATTAGAAAAGGAAATGTAATGCCATTCAAAAGCAATAAATCTTAATCAATAGCTTCAAAGACCCTCTAAGCAAAAAAGATGTATCTGGAATACTTGGAACAGAAGAATGGGAAGTGAAGAGACTGAACTTGGCCCTTTCAGATAAAAAAGCCTTAGAGGATGTGACCTGGGTTAAGGCAGAGATAGGTTCCATGTGCTAGACTCAGTCGGACCTCCACGGAGAGAAGGGAGCTTCCTGGAAGTACTGACCTTTGGGGCTCCACATATCACAAACACACATAAAAACATATGTATTAGAGAACACACAGGCACCTCTGTCACCCGGGATTGATGATTAGCATTGACACAGCACCCACTCTCATGACACAGTTCGAAACCTAGGAAAATGCTTCTCTGCATCTCTTGCACTTTGTCCCTTGAAGAGCATCTGAAGCCATGAGGGTTTGTGGATTGTGCCACCATCTACGCAGGAGAGAGACAGTGCCCTGGAGTGTGGGGAGGATTTGACCGGCAGAAGCACTTAGGTAAAGAAAAGATAAATTAACTTGTCATATCCTTCCTCTCATGTAGTGTGAACTCTATAGACTTTTGCATAATAAAGTACCATTTCCCAATAGCACCAAGCATCCATCTTCTCTTTGTGTTCCAACTTGTTTCCACAAGGTACTTGGAATTGGTACAGTATTCACTACAGTTGCATGGAGTAGAAAAGGAATATTTTGCAACAGTTCCCATCATTCCTAAATTGTATGTTAGTCTAGATATAACCTCTAGGAAGCATGATAACTACTCTTTACATTGGTAACTAGATGGCCTCTGAATGCTGGAACTGCAAATAGTTTTACTTTTATCAAAATGTTTTAAAAGATGTAATTAAAATTTCCAAAAATTAACACTAAAATTCAGCTTCATTTAAATAATTTAAAAATTCACTGAGGGTAATGTCTAAGATGTAATGGTGGCAATGGGGTTGATAAACAGAAAGTTTTACCATACAGAACATTGGTCAGAAGTCCAAAAATACTTGTGTGTTTGTCATATACAACACACTTTTGAATTTTTTTATTGGGAGATATGATGTCAACTGTTTCAACAGCAGTTCAAAGATCATATACTATATTTTCTGAATCTTCCCAAAGATGAAATAGTTTGATGAAACAAAGCAATGACCTTAAAGTCATTCTTGGACATGTATGATGGAAATGCTGTCTGGAACTGTTAAAGCAATTAGAATGAATAAGACACAAGATGCACCACAAGAGTTAATTGAAACAACAGAAGAATCTCAAAATAAAACATGAATCAAGATATTGGTGAAAAATTAATTTTCAATTCATGCTCTCTATAGTTATTTGATGTTACTGTTGCTTATTATTAATATTACCAAAACTTAACAAAAAAATTTCAAAAATGTCAACACTTGGCTATTTCACTTATAAAATAACTAAAAAAAATTTTTTTTTTAATTTTTAAAATTTATTTTATTTATTTATTTTTGGCTGCATTGGGTCTTCATTGCTATGCACGGGCTTTCTCTAGTTGCAGCGAGTGGGGTCTACTCTTTATTGCGGTGCGTGGGCTTCTCATTGCGGTGTCTTCTCTTGTTGCAGAGCACAGGCATGCGGGCTTCAGTAGTTGTGGCGCATGGGCTCAGTAGTTGTGGTGCACGGGCTTAGTTGCTCAGCAGCATGTGGGATCTTCCCAGACCAGGGCTCAAACCCATGTCCCCTGCATTGGCAGGCGGATTCTTAACCACTGTGCCACCAGGGAAGCCCTAAAAAATATTTCTTAAAATGTCAGAGCCAGTGGGTTTTCTAAATCTAAATAAACTGCAAGTAATTTGTTGAAAATATTCCAATAAAATATAATAACATTAAAGCAAGGAAATGAAAATGTTCATCTATCAAACAGTCATTCACATATAAATAATTACTAATTATTTCTTATTTTAATGAAGACCATGTTTCTGGTCATTATAGATTAGAATGCAGTCTTAATTAAAGAGAAATTTGAATAAGTTAAATAATGCTCTGCTAATTTTTGTTTCTTTTATAATAACCCAATATTGGAAAATTTGAAATAAGAATCTAAGAAATACTGTATGTATCTAGATATTCTCCTAAAAGATATTCCTTTAACATATTCATTTAAAAAATGATAGCAATACATTTGATAGTAAAATAGCTTATAATATTTTCTGCAATAATGCTACTTTGTCACATGTGACTTCATTACAGTTTTTTAAATATATGTAAAATTTGTATGTAAAGTTCATTTCCTAATTTATAATAATTTAATGGTTTAATAATTTATTGACAATTCCAGTTACTTCTGCCTTAGCAGAGTGAAGTTTCTTCAACTGAAATGAATAATAAACAAACAAACAAACTACAATGACCTAAGAAATATTGGCTAATTTGTCATTACTGTCAATAGAACACATGAAAATCTTAGTTATACCTATATAATTAGTGATTTTGCTAAAATGAAGATAATACAAATTAATTTCATATAGTAAACATATAATAGTTAATTAACTATGGATGTATTACTCATCCAAGTATCACCAGCTCATCAACAGGACAACTAGATGTGCACAGTTATGATTAATTCAGTCATCTTTGATAGTTTCCATCAGTCATATAAAAAACATAGTTTTATGTACATTTTCTCATTTGTCATTATGAATATTCATTTGTCAAGGTAAGAAGATAGAACATATTTTTTTAAACAGTTTTTAGCTTTACTTGTAACTTCGAAACATTTGGATATAGAACCTATAGGCCTCCATTTGTTCTCTTGCCTTGGGCCACACAAATGTTAAGAGTGGGTCACTGCCTGGAGGGAGGTGGGTATCGACCTTGGGCCCACCCTCCTCTGGTGAGTTGTCCTACAGGATGAAACCAGAGAGGCCCTTAGGTGTAGCTGGGCAGCCAAGGTAGAATTTCACACACCTTCCCCATCGCATACTCAGCAGGGGACCCACATTCTCACTGTTGTCCAACAATCTTTAACAAGAGGGTAAACTTCTACAGTAACATTTAAAAATGCAAATGCACCATTAAGGTGATGCCTTCACGTGAATGACTTAGTTGGTGTAGTCTTCCAGTTCAGCCATCCTTTGGCTGAATCATTCATTAACGAAGAGTACACTGTCATTTCACTATGGGCAGTCCTCATCTGATTGGTACTGTTTGGTTTAGAGAGGAGAGGAAAGGTGAGTTGAGGAACTGAGGGAAGTCTTAAAATGTGTGAAGGATTTTCCTGAGGGATTAGATTTCATCTGCATGCCGTGACCCAGTGAATGGTTGTTCAGGCTGTGATCAAGAGTACTCAGCTGAGGGGCAGTGGGGACTGAAATCCAGCTCTTGCTCTGCTCACCAAGCCAGATGCCCGGATGCCAGGCTGAGTCAGCCAAAGGGGGCGTCTTTCTCTCATTCTCACAAAGGTGCTCTGTCGGCCAGCTGGGCCCTACCTGCATGACTCCAGAGGACAGAATTGGGTACAAACAGTGAAAGTTATATAGATGCTGACTTGTGGTTAGTGTAAGGAAAAGGTGGTTTTTATAAACTTGATCTTGTTAATTCTTATAACAATCCTGAAAAGTAGGTACAATTATTGCCCTCACTTTACAGAAAAGAAAACTGAGGTTGAGAAGTCAAGCACCTTGCCCAGCATTTGAAAATAGCAAATGCAGGATGCAAAGCCAGGCTTTTCTCATTAAAAAAACACATATACCCATTCTACTCTACACTATGATATGCTTTCTAACAATTCGAGCAATTATATGATGAAACGTGCTGTTTCTGAAGCTAGCAATTGCCATATTTCTTTAAGTGTCTAAGAATAATTGAATGCCAACTCATCAGATATGCCATAAAGGGGACTCACATACCCATGAATAGTTGAATCAGGTGATGCCAACACAGTCCAGGTTCAGTCGGGAAAACAGAAGGCACTCTATGTATTTCAAGTACAAAAGATTTCAATGTAGGGAATTAGAGGCATAACCAACCACCGGCAGAGTTAAGGAACCAAGGTCAGAGAAGACACTGGCGATGATCTCAGGCTGCCACACTAAAGCAGATGGTTCACTAGAGTGCAAATTTTAAGAACCTCTGGAAAGCTCCTGGCTTCTTTCTCAGTCTATAGCACCAATTGAGGTAATTCTTTAGAATCTCACCTGGTAGTTCTTTAGAATCTCACATCTACTCATGTTGCTAGCTGTAAATTACGGCCTCTCCTTTTTGGCCTTTCAATTCTCATGTGAGTGTCTCTTACTGGAAGAGACGCTGACTCTGAGCAGGACTGTAGGGAAAGAGAATTGTGAGAAACGTTGTTCCTGGCTAGAAGAGTGGTGGTGAAGCAAAATTCCTAAGCCCTGCCCCACCATAATGATGTAGGATTTTATGCTACTTACTAGTTATCAGACTTCCTCTTATTCTATAGTGAGTTGGAAGTTAAAAGAGCAGGAAGTTATCAGGCACCTTCAAGACCCCTTGTCACTGCGGGAAGGTATAGTACAGAAAGAAGTTTACCTGCAGAGGGAATTCCCTGGTGGTCCAGTGGTTAGGACTCCGGCTTTCACTGCCAAGGGAATGGGACCCGCAAGCCACGCAGCCAAGAAAAAAAAAAAAAACATTAAAAAAGAAAGAAATTTACCTGCAGAAGCTATAGGTAAATTTTCACATGTCATCATTTTGCCTAAGATTAGAGCAACCTCAGCTGGGCTGGCCCAAAGAAAACCAGGTAGCTGCAAAAGTAGGCCTGCTCTAATTTTAGAAAATTTAGTGTTCACACAAAGGATTATGCTCACAGGATATATATTGCATTATGAATGACAAATTTTAGGAGGCAATCTTTTTATGGATGGTGAATCATCAAATTTAGCTGGAAGGAACCTAGACACCATTTGGTCTGAGGTACCCCAAACTATTTCTCTGAGAGCATGGTTGGAAGGTGTGGGTAGTATCAGGATGCCCTTCACTAGGAACCCTGGCCAACCATCCACGGGGAGAAATGGTGGCAAATAGAGCAGTGATAATGGATTTGCAGAGCTACCTCTTAAGGATTCAAGACCTACCAATATTGCCCAACATGCTGGTTGGCAACACCCCTATTTTACTGCAACGATCAAGGGAGGTTAAGGGACTAAGTGAAATCACAAGCAAGTTAATGGCAGAGTCAAGACTGGAACTCAAGTGCCTCTATACCCAGCCTGAGATGCTTTCCATGTTAGCCTCCTCTGCTTCTCATTCTATTACATCATATCTATCTATCTATCTATCTATCTATGTATCTATTATCTATCTATCTATCATCTATCTATCCTATCATTCTTCCTTCTACCTACCCCTCTATCTTTCTATATCCATCTAATCGTCTAGCTCTGTAATCTCTCCTTTCATCCGTCCATGTATGTACATGAGACTCTATGAAGATATGAGAAGGCACTTATTTCACTTTCTAGAGTTAATGGAAGAAAGGGGGTAGGAAACAGGGGAGCTATTGATTTTGTTTGTTTGTTTTGGCTCCCACCTGAGTAAAGGAAAAGGTTTTAGTCTACAACACAGCATCATAACAATAGCAGGACCTATGAATTTTTCCAATATGTAATTCCAGGCTGAAGACAATGTATTTGATAAACAGCCTAGTGTGCTGCAATATTAAAACAGTAGGCCACTAGGGCTGAAATACATCAGCTACTGATAATGAGATTACAAACTCCTGTCTCCCAGTATTCTCCCTTCTGTGTCCCTGCACTCAATTTTGTTGCTGGGGAACACCCACCGCTGAAGTGAGGGAAGGGCCTTTGTTGATGTAAGCAAGTCTTTTGCTTACATTTCGTGTGAAAATTCTTGCGGCAATATAAGTATCAGTTAAGCCACATAGTCTTCCATCACCTTAGGAAATGAATCCTTGGAATAACTTGCTCAAAGTTAGAAAATCATGTCTTTATTTACATATCTGAGTGTAATCATGGCATTTATGCATATGATTTGTTTATTGTATTGAAAGAGATGTTGTCTTCTGCCAAGCCTTAGGGGAACAGTAATCAAATTCATTAATTACTAAACATATGGCTTACATCTGAAATACTTTGTCTAAATTTGGGGACTGAATTTTAAGAGGCACATTGATAAACGAGAGTATATTCAAAGGGTGACCAGGATTAATATTAACATAAAATATAATTTAAGAATATGATTTATTGAGTACTATGCTAAGCACGTCACGTGAGCTGTTACTTTTAATCCTCGCAGTCATTGACTTTTGTCACACTTTTGTCAACGAGTGACTGAGGTCACATAACAAACCCTGATGTCAGAACCTGAGCTTTTATCTACTCACTGTACTGTGAGGACCGTGGATACCGTCTCATACGAGAACCTGCAGAGGAGCAGACAGCGTTTGTGCTGATGATGGAAAGAACTGGCACCAATGGAGACAAGTTACTGGATGGAGATTTTAATCTCAATAAAATAAGATACTCCGTCCTTAGAACTGAGCATTCAAACAAAAGCAGAAAGACTCATTTTTTAGGAGTGGATACAAGATTTCAACTCTAGTGGTGCTGGGATGAGGTGGCATGAATTGGGAGATTGGGATTGACATATATACACTAATATGTATAAAATCGATAACTAATAAGGACCTGCTGTATTAAACAATAAAATAAAATTCAAAAGAAAAAATTTTAACTCTAATCTGTGATGTGAGCAAAATAGAACAAATAACCAAATTGTTGTTCTAATTTCTACTTACTACTAGAAAAACAAAATCTCTTAAAAATTTAAAAATAATAATTAAACAAATGTCTCTAAATTCCTACAATTTTTCATTGACTCCAGAGTGAATGCCAGCTTTAGGCCCATCTTCTCAAAATGTGTCCACTATCTTTTTTAATGTCACTTGGTCTTTAGAACTATGTAATTAAGTTAATGTATGTGGAAGGGCTTTGTAATGGTTACATACCACACAGATATGAGGGATCAGTGGACAGAAAGAAAATGTATTTTAAGTCTTCTTGATACTTTTTCTTCTGTATAATGATACAGATCAGCCTTTAAAGCTCCTGAATCAACCAGACATCTGTCTGGTAAATATAGTTATACAAATGTAGCCAAGTCATATATATTTTCATTGGTTCAACAAATGTTTACCTAGTAGTAACTGGCACTTATGTGTGTCAGTTATGCACTAGGTCTACTGAAATGATTAATATATGATTCTACCCTTTAGAAGTAGCATAAAGAAGAAGCATAAAAACAAAGAATTGCAATTTAGAAAAATTAATGCTAACTAATAGAAATACGGTGTTAACAGAAATAAAATGAAATCAATAACATGTTTTAAAGTTGTGAGGCTGGATTTACTAAGGACCTCTTCATGGCTTACATAAGCATCAGTAGTTACACTTTACCTGACACTGAAGAGGTCAGTATGGAATTCATTTGCTCTACAAATCTGCATACACCTCTACTAAATCATCCCTACATCGCGAAACAATTAGCATACTGGTGGAAATCCTGAAACTATGGTCCTGTGCATTCTCACTTTTGCATTGCCTTATTTCCATCCATGGCTAAACTTATGATCCAAGAGCAGGAGAAAATCGTTGCAAATAAAGTGTCGTAGACAGAAGTTCCACACTGAGCAATGCCCTCGGTTAAGCTAAGGATAGGCTGTCATGCCAATGAAGGGAAAAGAAGCCATGGTCCTTGGAGGCTGAAACATTGGATCCCAATTCAGTCAGTAAGATGAGTTTGGAGAAGAACAGAGGTGGCAGCAGGAGACGTGTCACAACTTCACCATGCTGGCCTGCTCTTCACTATCACAGAAGATGGGAGATACATTTTAAACTTTTGCCAAAGCACAATCAGGATTGATCTGTATAATATGTGGGCCAATAGCAGGAGCAGATTAATCATGTCAGTAGTTACCCAAGACTCGGAAGCACAGTGAACAGTAAAGAGTGACAAGGAGACACGTATCATTGGGAAAGCATCTGTTGGTCTCGCCCATTCTTTTTTTGTATGGCAAACCCCAGAGATCGTGTGAATACCTTTGAAAATGAATCTATATATGAATAAATGAAATAATAGGAAAGAAGGAGGAAGGGGAAAAGAAAGTAGTCATATTTACTGATTTTGACCACTGCGCTATGCCAAGCAGAAATATTAAAAAAGGGTAACTACTGTTTACTGAATGCTTCCTGTGTGCAAGTTTCTGTATTAAGCATTTTGCATTCATTACCTCATGGAAGCTTCATAACTGCCTCCTCATGTAAGAATTATGCCTGGGTTTACAAGTGAGAATACTTTCCCAAAGCCAGGAATGAGGTTGATTGAGAATTCAAAACCATATCTTCTCAGGTGCCAACACACTCTTTCTGCTACACCAGATAACACAAGTGTTCCTAGAGAGGGATGTGGAAAAGAACTGTTAAGAGGGCTTGGTAGTGAGTTGATGAACCCCAGACCCTGTTCTAGATGTTGGAAAGAGAGTGGCAAACAAGACAGACAAGTTCCTGTCCTTGAGGAACATTGGGGGAAGACAGACTCAACATGTTAAAAAATAAAATCAAGAAGATAATTTTAGTTACTTATAAGTATCATGAGGAAGATGAAGTAGGGTGTGAGAAAGAGGGACCAGAGGTGTTTCTTCAGCCAGAGTGGGAAGAGGCTTCTCTGAAGCGGAGCCATTTGAGTGAAGACTAAGGAGAAGGGGGCAGCCGTGCAAAGATCCAGGGGACACATATCTCAAGAATGGCTTGGCTTGTTCTGGGGACAAAAACAAGGACAGAGGGCCAAAAGGAAGGAAATGAGAGTGGAGGGAGCTGAGGCTGGGGAAATAGGTAGGGTCCAAATTATTAGGGCCTTTCGGAGGTTGTTCTAGGTGTATGGGAACTTATTGGAGGGTTGGAGAAGAGGTGTGGTGTTACTCTGGCCCCTGTGTGAAGGATGCAGTTTTGAGAGGCAGGAGCAGAGGAGGGAAGAGTACCTCAAAGGCTGTTGCAATGTTCCAGGTGAGAGCCATTGATGACTCAGGCTAAGTTCATAGCTGAGCAAGTGATAAGAGGTTTTCAGGTTCAAAATCTATTTTGGAGACAGTGCCGACAGAACTTACTACTGGACTGGACATGGGTGAGAGGAAAAGATGAATCTAGAAAGACTCTGGGTTGGGCGGATGGTGAGGAAGGCTTTGGGTGGTAAAGTTGAGGGCCAGGCCCTCACATCAGAAGGAAGAGGGTTGTGATGATTTAAGATCATACAAACAACTTTAAATGTGTGTGTTCAAAAATTTTAAGATGCCAGAAAGTACCATCAACCTTAGTAGGGAGAAGTCATCATCTTTAAATCATAAAGAACTGAGGACAGAAAGCTCATCTTTGAGGTGTGTAATATAATTGTGTGTTATAAGAGTCTCCACTGTATCATTTACCTGTTCTGAATCATAGACTACTATAACCATTATTATGTCTAAACTATGGTGAATAACTGCTACATAAAATTAGAAAAGCAGATGTAGACTGACAAATCCTTTATTTCATTAGTATTTTATGTAGCCAGAAAACATTAATTGATTTAGCAATAATCTTTATAAATAGCCTACCAAAGAGGCATGACATTAAAATATCATTTCAATGAGAGTTCTTCTCCGTACATGTTGGACTATATTACTAAGTTATAACCAACATGTGATACTTATATATTTGTCTTTTAACAATTTGATATGAATATTGTCATATATCTTTGAATTTCTATGGCAATCTTATTTTTAATTTGCTCTAAAATATTTCTCCTTAATTTATTATTTATGAAATTTAAACTATGAAGTGCATTCCAGTATGTTTCAAATGTTGATGAACAAATTAATTCAAAACCAACATGTATATAAAATTATATAATTATATAAAAATTGTCTAGTACCTTTCTATGGTAAGCCAGTTTTAGTTTATTTAATACTAGTAGATCTCTTACTGAAAGAGGCAACCTGAGTGTGGTGGAAATACTGGTAGACTAGAAATCTTGTCTCTACTTTTAAACTATTTCCATGATCTTGAGCAGGTCTCTTTTAACTTTCTGGATTTCTGTTTTTATGTATTAAAAAACAATAAAAGGAAGCTATTCTGTATGATCTAAGGTCTTTTCTAGTTCTATGGCTCTCTTATCTTTATTTTCCTAACATATTTTCATATTTTATATGATGTGGAACATCTAGATTTATTTTTAATGATAAGAAAAAATCAACAAAGAATTGAATGTGCATATATGTTACTTTTATAATGTACTTACCTTTGAGCAAGATTTCTTTCTGCTGTTGGATAACTTAATAATATATGCTCCTTTAGATGTATAAAAATGGAAGCAGGATCACTTCTCCCCGTCCTTCAAGGTACAGTTCACCATGAAGTTCATTCATTAATGAAGTTCATTCATTAACTTCCACCCTCACCCCTAAACCAAATCACCATTTCTCTGATGTTCCACAGCAACTTTCTTAATCTCTACTAGAGGGCCCATTTCATTCTGTCCCATACTTCTAGTTAATTGTTTACCGGTTTATCCTCCCTGCTAGATTGTAAACTTGTTTGAAAGTATGGGATGTTTTATTTGTCTTTATGTCATCTGCAGCTTTGAGCATAGTGCTTTGCACATAGGAAGCATTCCAGAAATTTCTTAGTTGACTCCATCACTACTAGTAAACCATATTTATACAAGCAAGACTAGCAGTATCCAGTACTAACCTTTAAACAATTATAGTCTAATATTAGAAAGTTCTTTTTACCTCATCTATGCACTCTTCTCTCAAACTCTGTGGCCCAGGCAAAAACATCAATCATCCTTTGATTTTGCCATGATTTTTCTTATCTCTGACTTTGGTCCTGCCTTTTCTCCTGCCTCGTACACTCTTCCCACTCCCCCTTTCACCACCTCTCTTTCTCTAGCCAACTTCTTATCCTTTGCCATAGACATACCTTTCTCCAAGAAGCATTCCCTAACCCTTCATGCCATCCCCAGGCTGGGTTAGATGTCCCTCCCCCATGTTCCCATGGCCTTCTGTACTACTACAATCATTATACTTATCAACTTCCTTGTAATACATTTATTTTCTTCTCTCTTTTCTCTGGTGTATAAGATCTGGAAACTCATAGCCTCACTTGTATTATTCATGATTGTATCCTCAGGGATACAACAGGGTCTGTCACATTTGTGGGATGAATATACAACCTTTAATCATTTTTTCTAATGTGAATTCCATTGAATTATTGACTTGCTCAAAACCTCACACGAGGTTAGTGTGTAGCCCTTTTTAAATCAGGTTGGGTATGGATAATTGTAGCACTAATTTTTCCCTATTTACTCAAGAAGAACCATAAACACCATGCCAGAATTGTTGCCATTTCTGAGTGGAGAAAGAAAAGATATGTTCACATCATGGAGGTTTAACTGTTTTACTAAATAAAGTGTATGATGATGGTTGATGGGTTGTATGTTGTATAATCTAATGGATTTACTAGATATTTGTGCTTGGGTTGACTAGAAGGATTTATTAACTACCAAGCTAGAAAATACAAAATACAACATAAGCAGGTAGGTAGGTGGAGAAAGGAAGGCTACCTTCTAGAGCCAGGAATGAAAGAGAGGGTCATGTCTACAACCAGTAGTGCTGGTAGTTAATAAATGTAGGTCTCAAGTCTTAAAATTTGTGACATGGGAAGGCCAGATCATAAAAGTCTTCTGTGCAGCTGAAAAAAATAATTGCTCAATAACTGAAGATTATATTATATATATTATTATATATATCAAAGTATATCCTTTGATATATCTATTGAAGTACTTTTTGTTTTCTTAGAAATGGATTTAATATTTGCTATTATTTTCTACCACCATAAAAATAATGACCATAAATATATAAACCAGGTTCGGAGGTAATATCCAGTTCTATACTCTCTTGCCCAAGAAACTACTGTAAGAATAGTGACATGAAGTACAAAAAAAAAAAATCACTTTTTTCCTCCCAAATCACAAAATTTTCATATGGGGGAGAAGAATTGTTGTCAATTTTAGCAACTATAACTTGGATTGAAACAGATACTGGTGTGCGCGCGCATGTGTGTGTGTGTGTGTGTGTGTGTGTTCCATTAGTTACTAATCCTTCTATGAAACATCCAAAGTCTCTCTTGCAAATCCCTTCTTGGGACAACTTGCAGTGTCATAAACAGAGAGAAACATCAACATCGATATTTGCAATTTGTCTCGTAATTTGCACCAAGTATGTGGAGCTTCATTCTATCTGGCACAGTATCATAAAAAACAAAAATCTCAAACTATGGGCAAACCCAAAGGGGCTAAATTAAAGTGTCTGTTCATCTATCACTCCACCTGGTGAAGAATAACCGACAGCTGATCATTCATCTGCCATTTTCTACATGAGCAAAGAAAAAAGAGATAACTCACTTTCAAATGAAGACATATTTTCTGCGAAATCGACAGTCATACATTATATTGGTATACATGTTTGTGAATAAGGGTCTTCTTAGAATATATATCCATATTTCTGTCTGTGTATGAAATTTTGAACGCCCTCACAATCACCACCACCACCCTCCCCCCATTTTTATTTACAAAAAAAGATTTTGAATAATAGTTCTTAAATTCCAGCAGGTATAAGATTTGTGAGGATTCACAAACTTGATTGCTATCAAATTGATAATAATTTGTGAATTGAGCTAGTAGTCCACAACCAAAAATATTTAGTTTCAAGAAAGAGAAAAAAGTGGAGGAAGCCAAAGTGGAGAAGAGTGGGGTAAGGTATCTCCTCGCACAATGAAAAAACATACACATATTCACAACCACACATGTGCAAATTTATAAATGAGAGGCCTTCAAAACAATAGTGAAAAAATGAAGTGAGTGCAAATATTTTGTAAATTAACTCTCTAGAAAAAGATAATTATATTATTATGTTAACAGGGGCACGTCAGTCACTTTTTTTCCCACTTAGAGTGTGGGTTGTTCATACAAGGCCTGTCATCAGATTTACAGAGCATTTACTAACTGGAATTTTAATAAAAATAAAAAACAGTATTAAAAAATTGAAAGCTAACAAATTTGATTCAAATGGATACTGAACTCCAGGCAAATGTGTTGTTTGAATTCTGCCTGATGTACTGCTGCTGCCAGGAAACGTTAAAGTAATAGTGAATGGTCAATATGTGCTTACATATCACGTGTCAGGCTTAGCAAGAATGTTCTGCTCTTAGAAAATTATATTGTTAAAAATAAGTGACAAAGCTTGAGCAGCCCCTTCAAATCCATAAAGACATTTGGAGGAACTGAAGCATGCTTATAATAAAACCAGGATTTCTAAAATAGAAAGAGGCTAGAGCTCATGTAGCATCTTGCCAAGTAATCAGATAAAAATGATTACACAAATTTCCAACAATAAATTCCTCCTGCATTTGCTGAGTGAGCACATAGGGAAGGAAAGAAGCACATCCTTGGAACCATATTTTTATCTATCAGACTTTTCTGTGGAGGCTTTATAAGCATTTGTTTCCCCTTTCTCCCCTTTAATGCTCCTTCTGAACAGATCTTGAGAAGCCCTTGAAATGGAAAACTCAAACTTAAATCCAGACTTAGAGCCAGGATCCATTTCTTGACAATGAAAAAAGAGAAAAAATCATCTCAAACTTCCTTGTCACTATCCAAGCAAATATCCTATCTATCATAAGAATTGTGGTTCCTGGGTAACAGATTAGGTACATCAATAAAATACTGTAACCACAGTTTGAGACAAATGCCCTGATTTGTATAAGTCAGAGGTTGACCAAGGTCATATGGAATCCTAAGTATATTTATCACTGGCCAAGCTTCAAACTGAGTTTTAAATTTTGTCAGACATGAAAAACTGCTACCAGATGGTGTCAAGATAATTCCTCTCTGTGTTAAAAACACACACTTAGGTACAGTCTGTAGTAAAAATCAAATAATTAGTCCGAACACCAGTATACACCTGGCACCATTCCTACTACAAGTTAGGAGGTACATTATTATGATTTCTGTCTCTCTCCAATTAAGAAAGCCCACACAACTAATACATAGTTGTCTGTAACACAATTAGAAAATGATGATTTTCTAGAGCTATGGATCACCCCAAGCCAATAGGAAGAGACAACATGTTATTCCAATTTGTACTCCTATTTCCAATGGCAAGAGGGAATTAGAGGTTCACTCCCTGCCACCCCATCTGCACCCCGAACCCCCTTCAACTAAATGAAAATTAGTTGATACTGTGAGATGTTCAGTCTCTGCTATATAAAAGACCTCCCCCCATTACTGTAAATTCCCATATCATGTGGCTAAGTTCCAGTCTTCAATTAATCTAAAAACACAGTACAAACATTTGGAAGCTCCTCAGATGTGAGAAACCATATGCTATTGGTTCACAAAGTAAAAAGTAGATGGCATAAGGCAACTCTGACAAGAAGAGTATTAAAATGTCCAGATTAGTAAAATAAACTAGAAAAAATATCACATATTATAAAGCACAAGGAAGACTTATTACCAATTAATTTGTAATATGTTTGCTTTCTAAATATTTTAGAAAATATGAAGTATTATATTTCATAACAAGTATTTGTTTAGCTCCAGTCTGCTCTGGCATTTCACTGGGTGAAATGGGGGTCTAGGGATCTAGAATCACAATTCTTCTAGCTGTTAAGATGAAAATCACATTCTGTTTTAAAATGTGGATCTGAGAGACAACAGACGAATCCTGGCAATGGTCATTTGTAAATGCAGAATATCACAAAATGCTGGGGGAAATTCTTCTGTTTGAATCATTCTAGGTATCCAGAATCTCTAATTAGTGTTCCTATTTCCCGCATGAGTCCTGCCTACTACACTGTCAGAGTGAGCGCATCATGTAATTTTAATTATCATCCTTCCTGCAGAGCAAAGTTTTCATGCTAGAAACTGGCCGAATTACAGGACTTCTGGCATTTTGTTCATTTCCTAGAAAACCATCACTTTGGATAGGGTTCTATTTCCCCCACATCTCAGTGGAACACAATAAAGATTTTATTCTCTGCTCCAATAATTATTGGCAAGAGCATGATGCCTCCCTCTGTCACCACACAGGAAAAAGTACATGAAGAAGATCCCAGGAATGGGGAAGATGGGGTAAAGTGAGGTCACAACTGGCAACAAGAAAACCATCCAGCCTTTGAACACAAAGATTGTAAATGTCTACTGTTTTTTAAACTTATTATTTTTGGCAGGGTTGCATATGTTCTCTGTGCTCATTCCACGAATCTGGCTGATTATTATTCCAATCACCAGAGGAAGAGAGAGTCACATTAATTTGTAGTAATTAATAGCACTGATGCATTTGACAGCGCATGTTAACAAGCCTCTTTGATTGTTTGGATCTCTAACTGCGGCCCTTCTTGTTTGCATCACCTCCAAGGAATTCATAATATCAAAGCTTAACGGTATCTGATACTTGTCAAAATGCAATTTATAAAAGTTTAATTCTTTTATTGATTTAGTTTGGTTTTGATGCCTGCAGAGTCAGCTCCCTTGACAGAACTTAGCGGATTCAAATGCTTGTCACCAGCTCGGCCTCCTTTTTGCAGGGAACAATTGCCATAGGCCAAGCCAACAGGCATGGTTTAATTGCCATTAATTAAAAGCATAAATCTCTTTTTTCTTCAGTTGCTCTGCTCTTAAAGGGGGCTGCACATATCTCTTTTTTCCTGGGTTTGTCAGAACACCTTCTGGCAAGCAAAGTTAACCCATTCCATCTTTCTAAGCACTTTCTAGGATAATCTTTTGAAGCATTGCTCTTATGATCTGATGTGAAATGCATGCGGTTCGGTGATATTTAACAAACTGGATTTCTTCTTTATTGCAGTATAATGAGGTCAAATGAATCCCTCCATGGGTTGTATACATGCTTAAATGGTTTTTGCATCAAATTCTTTTTGACAGCAAATAAAACAGCAGCCAAACAAAACATCAGCTACTTAAAATTAGAAGGGAGGGGGGAAGAGGACAAGGATGAGTCTTTAAAACAAAAACACATATATGCTTTTTAACATTAGGTGCAAGTAACCTTCCAACAAAATAAATCTGTCTGGTCATTTTCAGATTGG